>NC_041385.1:792445456-792458185 GCF_002162155.2 Triticum dicoccoides | reverse complement strand
AGCACCGATCTGGCGCCGTCGACCCCGGATCCGGCTGTTCCCCTCGTCCGCTCGCCGTTCCAGCCACCGGAGACCCAGCGCTGGCGCCCCTCTCCACCCTAGCGCCGCCGGCCTCATCCTCGACCCGGCAGGAGACGACGCCTCGCCCGGCCTCCTGCGCCCCGTGTGGGCTTGGCCCACCGCACCACGTGGGCCCCGTCCGGCCCGTCTTCCCCAAGCCGGCCCGTCATCCCCCGTCCTGGGCCTCGGCTTGCTCTGGTGAGATCCCGCGAAATCCCGCCCCGGGCGACGTATAGTTACCTTGCGCTCACCTGTTTTTTTTTAAAAAAAACTGCCAAGTCCCCGTAATATTTGCATATTTTTATGCCCTGTTCATCACATCATAACTCTGCATCCGTAGCTCCGTTTTGTGCGTGTAATATATCAAAATGTTCGCTGAGAGATTCTCTTCATTTCATTCCATTGCATTAGGTTCATTTGAGTCCATCTTGATGCCTGAACCATCGTTGCAAGAGTGCTATATAATGTTGTCTGCTGTCTGTTAACAGAACATGTTCATTTGTCATTTTTGCCATGTTTGATATGTGCATCCTATGAGGTTGATGTCTACCTGTGTTTTGTGCTACATCATGCCATCTTTACAGGGGTGTATGCCATGTATTTTTGTGATCAATGTGCTGACTAGAAGAAGCATGCAAACCAGGCTTCATGATGTTGCTGATTTGAGTCTCTGTTCTGCTGTTATTTTTATGCCATGTAAACTTGATGCTACAGAGAGATACAAGCATATTTGGAGATACTTTAGTAAGGATGTTTCGAACATATGGTTATTCTCTATTCATTCATGCCCCTGATTGCAATTATGGAGTAGTCTAGCATGTCATTTTCTTGCTCTACCTTTGCTATAAAATGTTTCCTGACAGATTGTTTACATGTTATTCAATTTTGCCAAGGTTGTTGTAGTTGGTCCTTGCATGCTATGAACTTGTTCTTGCTTTGATTAATTTCATAAACATGTCTTATTGCTGATGCTATGCTTATTTTGTCATGCAATGACTTGTGGTGAGTGAATCGAGCTCGTGAAGTAGTGTACTTGCTGTTACTGTTTTGCTAGGCTGAATCTGTTATTTCGTGATGCTATGTAAACCTGCTGCTACAAGTCATTCTATGCATAATCTCAAGATGTTCACTAAGGATGTTTTGTAATAAATGTCATTCTCTATCCATCCATGCCCCTGGTTGCATTTATAGGTTGCTGTAGCTTGTTGTAATCTTGCTCCAAATTTGCTAAATAATGTTGCTGTCAGCCTGTTAACATTAAGTTCTGTTTTTGCCATGTGCTTTGCTAGTGATCCATGCACCCTATGAACTTGTTCTTGCCATGCCTACCTTCACAAACATGTCTTATTACTGTTGGTACCTTGTCATGCCATGTATTGCTCTGTGGTGAGTGGTACAAGCTCACCAACATGCCCACTTATTATTGTTCCTGCCATGTATGAATCTGTCGTATCTTTTGCCATGTTTACATGGATGCCATCATATCTTCTGATCCTTTTTGGCTCATGGTCAGTAAAGGACTTTTGTTCTATGCAATTAGTAGATTCATGCCATGCCTTTGTTTGCCATGATAAGTTCCTGTAACATGTTGTTTTGATAGCTCTAAACATTGCAACTTGATGTTATTTCTGTTAAGCCTGAAACTGTTATTATATGCAATCTTGCCATGTGGTTTTGAGCGTGTTCTAGTGATTTCTGGAGATAGCTCAGTGTTGATATTTTGTTATGCTCTACCTGTATATCATGTCCATGCATTTTGTTCTTATGTTGAGATGCTGTAGGATATTGTTTTGATGCTTGCAATATGCCTAGTTGCTGTTTTGGACAGATTGTTGCTATAACTTGTTTCATGTGTGTGTGTTGAACCGTTGCTCCGTTCTGAGTGTGCTCTATATGAAACTTGCTTGATTTTGCATGTAGTTTCATATTATAATGTTGCATCCTTGTTTTGAGAGTGTTTGCTTGATGTTTGTATGCATTTTGCATCAATGCCATGTTTAACTTGTTTTGCTCATATCTTCTAGGCCGTAGCTCCGAACTAAATGAACTTTATATGTTACTTGACTAGAATCTCGTGTAGATCATCTTGGTACATCTTAACTTGCTGTTTAACAACTTGAACATAAGGTTTATTCATATCTGGACCTATTTTGAAATTTGCATATGAGGACTTACCGGAATTGTTATATGTTGTTTCCGGCCTCATTTAAACTTGCCTTGATGTGTTGCTCTTGTTTGCATCATCTCTTGCCGTGAGTAGCTTCATGTAGCTTTGTCATGCATAATGCTTGGTTGTGCATCTTGTCATGTTTATGTGTGGTGTGTTTACCATGTTGTGTGCTTCTTCTCGATAGTTCCCGTTTTATTGCGATCGTGAGGATTCGTTCGTCTACGCTTGGTTCATCTTCGTGGCTTCATCTTCTTCATGGACTCATTCTTCTTCCTTGCGGGATTTCAGGCAAGATGACCGCTACCCTGGATCTTACTACTATCATCGCTATGCTAGTTGCTTCGTTCTATCGCTTTTCTGCGCTACCTATCACTTGTTCTTTAAGCCTCCCAAATTGCCATGTCAGCCTATAAGCTTTTCACCCTTCTTACCAAACCATTTCTTGGCTATGTTACTGCTTTGCTCAGCCCCTCTTATAGCGTTGTTAGTTGCAGGTGAAGTTAAAGATTGCCCCATGGTGGACAGGATTATGTTGGGATATCACAATATCTCTTATTTAATTAATGTATCTATATACTTGGTAAAGGGTGGAAGGCTCGGCCTTATGCCTGGTGTTTTGTTCCACTCTTGCCGCCCTAGTGTCCGTCATACCGGTGTTATGTTCCTGGATTTTGCGTCCCTAACGCGGTTGGGTGATTTATGGGACCCCCTTGACAGTTCGCTTTGAATAAAACTCCTCTAGCAAGGCCCAACATTGGTTTTACCATTTGCCTCACCACCACCTACATTTCCCTTGGGCGTAATTAACCCAAGGGTCATCTTTATTATAGCCCCCCCCCCCCGGGCCAGTGCTTCTCTAAGTGCTGGTCCGAACTAGAGCCCTTTGCAGCGCCCCCTCAGGGAAACTTGAGGTCTGGTTTTAGTTATACAGATTGCTCATTCGGTGTTGCCCTGAGAGCGAGATATGTGCAGCTCCTATCGGGATTGTTGGCGCATCAGGCGGCTTTGCTGGTCTTGTTTTACCATTGTTGAAATGTCTTGTAAACCGGGATTCTGAGTCTGATCGGGTATTCCTAGGAGAAGGTATATCCTTCATTGATCGCGAGAGCTAAGTTGGAACACCCCTGCAGGGTATAATCTTTCGAAAGCCGTGCCCGCGGTTATGCGGCAGATGGGAATTTGTTAATGTCCGGTTGTAGATAACTTGACACCAGATCCGAATTAAAACGCATCAACCGCGTGTGTAGCCGTGATGGTCCCTTTTCGGCGGAGTCCGAGAAGTGAACACGGTTTTTGGGTTATGTTTGACGTAAGTAGGAGTTCAGGATCACTTCTTGATCATTACTAGTTGACGACCGTTCCGTTTGCTCTCTTCTCGCTCTTATTTTCGTATGTTAGCCACCATATATGCTTAGTCGCTGCTGCAACCTCACCACTTTATCCCTTGCTTTGCTAGTCTTGATACCCATGGTAATGGGATTGCTGAGTCCTCGTGGCTCACAGATTACTACAACAACAGTTGCAGGTACAGGTTTCGCGATGATCCTGACGCGAGAGCGATGTTTGCTTGTTTTGGAGTTCTTCTCCTGCTTCTTCTTCGATCAGGGGATAGGTTCCAGGTCGGCAGCCTGGCTAGCAGGGTGGATGTCGTTTGAGTTTCTGTTTGTGTTTCATCCGTAGTCGGATGATGCTCTTATGTATTGTGATGTTGTATTCGTGTGGCATTGTATGCCTCTTGTATGTATCCTCGTCTATTATGTAATGTTGATGTAATGATACCCATCTTGCAAAAGCGTTTCAATATGCGGTTCTATCCTTGATGGGACCTTCGAGTCTCTTTAGGATAGTGTCGCATATTGGGTGTGACACAAAAGTTATCATCACATATATATATGTTCTGTGGTGAAAAGAATAATACTTGAGAGTCTTATTAACCATGCACTTCAATTGTTCGTGGAAGCATCACGGCCCCGGAAGTTTTCTGTCATATCTATATACTCCGATTTGTTGTATTCAAACTCGAATTTACTCAAAGAATTTCATATGAAACTCTAAGATGCCTTTAAGGGTCAAGATCTTCATTTGGTATCTTTCTATTAGCTGCCGGCCATAGTGTTGCACCATGATAAGTTCTTGTCGGAACGTCGAAAGTAATTTGTAATCCATCCTTTTGTTTCACTTCATATTCGAAAGTACATCTTGTTGTATCATTCCTATTAGATGAAGCCAACATTAAATTAAAGCATCTTAGTACTGAGATTTCCATTGTCCCTACACCACAAGATTACTTTATTCTGAGCCAATTGGCGTCTGTCAACCTACGCTCATCTACGCTCACCGAACCAAATAAATGAGGTAATGCCTATGTAGCTTCTTTTCATAGCTTTCCACCATGATTAATAATCAGGATCGGAGCAAACAATTGATTTTAACTTGATGGCAGCCATCTCATAGCTAAAGCGTCTACCACTGCGCTGCTACTGTGCTTCTAACCAAATTGTGTCTAGTATAGGCATAGGACGCCCTACAAATAACACGATTACTGTACACCTTTTCTGTTCTCATTAACAATTCCTACCTGTCTCCAAAAGATAATAGCACTGAAAATAACACCAATTCGAGCTTTTTACTCCGATAGAAAGTGGAAGCAAGGAAAACAATGGTGCATGTGGTTTGTATGAGTAAAACGGTGGGCATGGGAAGCATACAGATACAAATCCCTCCAGGGGCTTTGGTGTTGGAATTAGCAACACAGCGTAGTCCGGGTCATGACACTGTGGGCTCTGATAATGAAACCCTCGAATTAGTCTACAGGAAAATGCATGCACGTCGTTTGCCTTTTGGGGGATTATCACCTACAAGTAGATTATGATTTGTGAATTCGAACTGCAAGATATGCATGAAGATTGCACTTACCTTGTTGTCCATGAGAAAATCCCAATCAGGTGGGGGTGGCTCGGCATCGTGATAAACTTCAGCGATAGTCGTCGCCGACAGGCGTCGGCGCAAGGGGGAGAGGCCAAAGGCGGTCCATCTGCACACGGCTACAATCTACACCGACATCCGACGGCGAACTCGGGTATCTGGTCAGTCTTCAAGGTTTAACTTAAACTACTAGTTTTTATGATATTATATATGTATAATACCAATGAAAACTATAACAGTATTATAATAATTCGCGACGCAAATATATAGATATGAAGTTTCAACCAAAATATGTAAGACAATGACAAGAATAAAAGTTTTGAAAGTTTGACTAAAGAATGTAGAAAACAATACTTCTACGCATGGGCGGATCCACGTAGGCCTGACCCAACCGGTGTCCTTGGATACTGCATGGAAAGCCCAGTTACCATATAATAGCCTAGATTTTTTGGCGAGAAAACCAGGAATACTCGATGATGATCTGTGCGTTGCTTCGGTAATCTTATTAAAATAAATACATTATTAGAGGTACATAAGCAACTATATGTAATGAAAATAAAGTGTAAGAGTATTTCTTGATGCACACTTTAAAAAAAATTCAAAGAGTATATATCAAAAGCATGTATAAGAGAGAGAAAAAATTAGATTGTAGTTAGACGAGCATCATTTATACAAGAAAAGGGAAACATCAACTACATAGGTATGCTCAAAATGCCCAAAACATAGATCGTGTCCATGAGAGACACGACTAAGTCCAAAATAATTAATCTGGCATGGCAGAGCTGCATGGATATACAAAAAATATAGGGTAGAACTTATGAGTGTGGCTTTTCTGCACCCAGGTGTAGATGCTCCCGGCTAAATGTCTGAGGAGACCGTGGAGGTAGAGGATCAGGCGACACTGTTCATGGCCGATTTTGTCTTTTCTGACGTGAGGTCCTCTAATATCGTTTGCCCACGATTTTTTGCACGCACTTAAGAATCTTGAATGCAAAAATGATTCATATTTTTTTGAAATTTTCTGCAATATTTTATGTTACGATTCACCAGCTATAGACCTCGGGCACCATACCGAATTATCGGCATCCTACATGCATTGCGTGATAGTGTGGCATGATTGTATGGCTAGGAAAAATATGCAGTTTTTTAACAGTGGAGTAGTGTCATTTCTGTTCAAAAAAGTGATGGGAAATATGCATTACTTGATATTGTGGCATGATTGTGAACAAAATTTTCAAAATTGTTCACATTTTTCTAAGGTTTTCAAGAAATTCAGAAAAATAATTGCAAATTCAAAGAAATATTCACCAATTCAGAAAAATGTGCGTGAAACAGAATGTTTTCTAAATTTCAAGAAAGAATTGTGAATTTAAAAAAATGATAGCCTGTGCAAAATACTTGTTCACGAGTTCCAAAAAACGTATGCAATTTCAAAAAATGTTCAAGATTTCAAAAAACTGTTCAAGGATTTGCCAAAAAATGTTCATGATGCATTTAAAAAATGTGTCAAAATTCAAGAAAATGATTAAATTTTCTGAAAGCGATCTACAAAATTTCAATTTAAATATTTGAAGAAATGTTCCAATTTTGAAAACTTTTCACCGACTTGAAAAAAGATGTTCCTGAATTTCAGAAATTTTCATGAAATTTGGAAACAAAGAAAACGGAAAAAATTACATTAGAAAAAGAAAAAAAGAAATTAAAAGGTAAAGAAAAAAGAAAAGGAAAAAACCGAAATAAACTTGAGAAATTTTCGTGGAATGGTCCGGACTACCAGTGGTGAGGCCGCTTTGAATATGCCAAAAGCATTGCCTGATTCATGCATCTGACTTGCCTCAGGTTCTTCAACCTATGAGGCAATCCACGCTGGGTCAAACCCATACGGACTCTGTGCTGTGGGATGGACGAACAATCCCAATGCCGCTACTCTCATAATTGTAGGTCTAAAATTGTGCGAGTCCTCGCAAGTGCCAGGGCTTGACACAGATCTACCCGTCACCTGTCAGTCACAACAGCAAGGTGCAAAATCCCCATGGGAAGTAGTACTGTTTTTTCACTAACACTACAGGAAACAGAAAATTTGTCGTCTCTGGACACTAGTAGAAAAACACCTAATAGTCCTGGGTCGTAAGGGCCTTTAGTCCCGGTTCATGAACCGGGACTAATGGGTCGTTACTAATACCTCCACCCATTAGTCCTGGTTCAAACACGAACCGGGACCAATGTGCCTCCACGTGGCCTTGTGCGCCGAGCCCAGTCAGGGGGCCATTGGTCCCGGTTGGTGGTACCAACCAGGACCAAAAGGCATCCACGCGTCAGCCTCACTGGTGGAAAAAAGGCCTTTGGTCGCGGTTCGCAACTGCCATTAGTCGCGGTTGCGCAACCGCGACCAAATAAGCGCGACTAAAGCCCCCCACCTTTAGTCGCGGCTCCTTAAGAACCGCGACTAAAGGCCCGTCCACGTGGGCGCCAGGCGGCCGTCGGGGCGGAGGACCTTTAGTCGCGGTTCTTCTGGCCAACCGCGACTAAAGGCCGCCACAGGTTTAGGGTTTTAGCCCCCCCCCCCTAAACCTGTTTTCTGTTTAATTTGTATTGTTTTATTTCTTTTGTGCTTTATTTTAATTTTGAAGGAGTTTCATATATTCTACGGTACTACATACATGCATATGAATGTACAATTTCAAATAAATTTGAAATTAGAACCAAAAAGAATTCAAGAGGAATATACAATATATATTCAATATCATCGGATGACCATATACAATTTTGAACAAGTTTCCATACATGATTTAATGCATATAAAGTTCTACGTCCTTGTAATAGTGTTCTCCTTTAGGATGGAGGACTTCCCTGCTGAACCATCCAGCTAGTTCCTCTTGAAGTGGTCGGAAGCGAGCTTCTGGACTAAGCATCCACCGGAGGTTATTCCTCTGAGCATTGGTATCACTCGGAACCCGCTCAGAGGTGTATCTCCGGATCATCTCACAGACATAGTATCCACATAGATTGGTCTCCGGTGGCTGAATATCCCCAGCATTCTTAGCCTTTAACATTTTGAATTCTAGCTCTTTTTTGAATTCACCGACCTTTGTATCTACGAACCGTCTCCAAACCCTACGAGGCAAAGAAAATTAAATGAACAAGAGAGTTATTAATTAGTTACTTGATATTAGGAAATGAACGAAATAGGCCGATCGATATAGAGCGCAAATGAATGAAAATAATTACTTCTGCAGCATTCTTCTCATGCCGCCCCAAAGCTTTGGCTCCATATTCACAGAGTCGTGGACGAGACATTCTGAGGTGTTAACTTTAATTACTAGCAGAATCCAGTGGAACCTGCGGACACGATACATGCACAGTACGTCATGCATAACTCATCGATTAGCCGGCCACATACCATGCATGGAGTAAACAAAAGAGAATGTGCTCAAGACAGAAACACTCACTCAAAATGGTAAGGAAATAGAATATCACTTTTGAGTTCCTGCTTTGTAAGAAAGTGCCACAGGTCTGCCTCCACGTCGGCGGGGTGACGCTCCAACACATGTCCATTAACGATGTGTGGGTCAATGAACCCAACATCATGGATGTTCCTTACTCTGCATTCCTTAATCTTCATTCTGCATGTATAATAGCGGACACAACAATATAGTTAGGACATATATATAGTGCAGGCAATATGAACGAGATGGGGTAGAAATTAATAAATCACTTACAGAACGTAGCAACTGATGATAGATTTATCGAGCTCGCGCAGATTGAAAAGCTGGAACAATTCACTCAGTTCAATTTGTACATAGTAATGTTTGAAGTGATGCTCATGTCTAACTTCCGCATAAATATAATCTTTGGCGTTTTTAATTTTTATTTAACCCTTGTACCATTTCAGTAGACCTTTCATTTGTGGAGGTAGATCCTTTTCCTGCGCAGGCTCGACGAGAGGCCCATTCTTGACATATGTAATTACTACCTCCTTCACTGGCGCCTCATCAAGGCCTAACAGTTCACGAAGAGTAATACCTAAGTTGGCCGCTTGTTCTCTGGCACTCGTTACAGTCAATCCCTGTGCTGCCGCAGCTTGTATGATCTCGGGGGCATCCGGACAGAAGGCTTCCACTATAAGCGGGGCAATCGATTGTTTACTTTGTTCCCCGAGCTGGGCAACTTGTTTCCCGCTTTTTTTACTTTCGGCCTTCTCCCGCTCTTTGTTCTCCTTGAACATGAGTGCCTGCCTGCGAAGTTCACGTGCATAGTCGTTAGGCAGATTCTTCGCGGCTTGGGACGGTGTGCTCAAAAATGACTTAGCCCACTTCTTTTGCTCATCAGAAAATACTGGCTTGGGCTCGGGCTCTCTTTTCTTCTTGCAGTCCGCCTTCCATTTCTCCAAATCAGCAGCCGCGGCCACGTCGACTTCCTCGGCACTACGTTCCCAAGGCCTTGTGGGGAGAGGCTTCAGTGATGGCTCCGGTACCTTTGTGGTCTTAGGTACATAAGGGTCCGGGTTAATAATCCAGGACTGCTTCTGCTTCTTTGCCGGAGGTGGATTGGGGGGCGGCATCTGATCACCCGCCGGACGAGGACTGGGGGGCGGCGGCTGATCACCCGCCGGACGTTGTGGACTGGGGGGCGGCGTCGGCTGACGTGACGGAGGTGTAGGTGAACCGCCACCACCACCACCACCACCACCACCGCCACCGCCACCACCACCACCGTAGGGGGGTGGACTTGTTGTCCTTGGCGCCTCGCCTGGAAACTTGATAAACTTCTTTTGCCATAGAATGAAATGGCGCTTGACATCTCCAAGTCTTTTCTCCCCTTCAGGTGTAGCAATGTCAATCTCCAGGTCCTCAAACCCTTGGACTATGTCCTCCACCGTGACACGAGCATAGCCATCTTGAATGGGGTTGTTGTGGTGGAGTGCTCCAGGTAAACATGGTAAAGCACTGCCGATGGCTACCTTCATGGACATGTTCCCGCTAGGATAATACAGATGACATTCTTTCATCTCCTTTATATCGTCCACGGGGTAGCGAGGAGGCTCCGGTGAAGTAATTTCGACCACCAGAGGCTCCGGTGCAGTAATTTCGACCACCAGAGGCTCCGGTGCAGTAATTTCGATCGTCGGTGCATCTGCACCAGCCGGTGGGGCCTCCGTGGAAGCCACGCTGCTTCTCCGCTGCTGGCTTCCGAGATCCGCTGGATGATCTTCATGCTGCACCCGAGCTGCATCTCTTTCGGCTACTAGTACACTCATGGTTTTCTTCATCACATCCATTTCCGATGCCAACCGCGCCACAACATCTGCTTCCCGATCCATCTTTCTCTTACGGCTTCTGTAACCGTACGGGTCATCGTTCTGGGGGAACCCTATTTTCCACGAAATGTGCCCCATGCCTCGTACACGTCCTCCATGTTCAGGATTCCCGAGGGCTTTTGTCAGCGCGTCGTTCTCTCTGTTGAACTTGATCTTCCCCTGTTGAGCATCCCTCATTGCGTTAATAAGGGCTTGGGTGGGTTTAATTAATTTGCCCCGGTAAACACACTCCCCTGTCTCCGGGTTCAGCGTTCCCCCATGCCCGTACCACCAGCTTTTGGCCCTTGGGTCCCATCCCTCCGTACCTGGACGGATTCCTCGCGCCCTCAGCTCGTTCTCCATCTTCTCCAACCTAGGCACCCAAATGCGATACCCTCCTGGCCCCATAACATGATTGTACTCCTTCTTAGCCGCATTTTCCTTATTTTTTTTCGATATTTGAATGAACTGCTCCGATTTCTTTTGCTTCACAAATTCTGGCCAATCATGTTTCAGTTTCTCATATTGTCCTTTGAAATCCGGAGTCTTGTTCTGCTTGACAAAGTCATGGGCTAGATTTTGCTTGAATTTCCGGAATGCGCCGGCCATCTTATGAAGAGCGAACTGTTTGACTAGCCTCCTCCTCTCCTTGTTTTTCTCAATCTTGTTACCCTCCTCATCGAATTTGTTGTATTCCGGAGGTAGAACGAAATGTTCCATAAGCTTCTTGAAGCAATCTTTTTTTGTTCTCTTATCGACAAAAGTGAAACCATCA
Source organism: Triticum dicoccoides (assembly GCF_002162155.2). Taxonomy (NCBI): domain Eukaryota; kingdom Viridiplantae; phylum Streptophyta; class Magnoliopsida; order Poales; family Poaceae; genus Triticum; species Triticum dicoccoides. Next base: position 792,446,959 of record NC_041385.1, on the reverse strand, counting down.
ATTCGTGCCTTCTTTGGCTCATTCCACTCCTGGACGGTGATCGAGACGTTGTCTCTAACAATGGCTCCGCATTGGCTGACAAACTTGGTGGCGTTCTTGCGGGGCTCCAGCGGCCTGCCGGTTGCACTGTCGACAACCTCGATGGTGCATGTTTCTCCTTGTTTCATCGTCTTGGTTGCGCCACGCTTTGACGACGTACTCGATTGTTTCGACGATCCGGCCGAGGGCTAAAATAAGAAAGAGTCGCGCGCGTTAGTACACACATATTTATTCAAATCAGTTAGTTTGTATCACCAGAGGCTCAATGTATATATATACCTCGGCGCCGGAGGTGGTGGATACTTCCATTTGAAGATCGTCGTTTATCGACGTTTGTTCGGCATCATCTTGCTGACGGCGCCCTTCATCTTCACCGTCAAGGTTCAGATAAGAAGAGATATCATCTTCTTCTTCTCCGGTCGGCACATATAGAATATCGCCGTTTATGATGCCGAACATATGTGCTTCACCGTCCGGATCATAGTTGTCCATAATCGGGTCAGCTCTATCGTCCGCCATTATATCAGTCCTGAAAACATGTAGTAAAAATAAATTAATTAAGTGAAGAAGGGGGGCGGTGGCGGTGGCGGTGGCGAAAGGGCGGTGGCAAAAGGAGGGGGCGAGGAAGGGGTGGGAGAGGGTGTCGCGGTAGAGCGCGAGACGGGGCGGCAGACAACGGCGTCACGGAGAGGGGAGGCGAGGACAACACATTTATAACCCTCGCCGTCCCCTCTCGATCCCTAAAAAAACACCGCGCGCATCGCCGCCCCCCTCGCCGCCCCTCTCCGTATAAACAAATTGTCCGAACAGAGCTTGGAGTAGAGTGGCTAGGGTTTGGACAGGGATGCGGATGGAGACGAATATATGTGGGGTCGGGATGGCCCATGTGCAGGGCGGGGGGTGCTGGCCACACTCTTTTTTCTTTTCTTTTTCATTTCATTTCATTTTTTCTTTTCCTGTTTTTATCCTTTTCATCTTTAAAACAATTCAGTATATCAAAATATAGCAATGAAAAAAGATATTTGAGAAATCATAAAATGTATGTGAATTCAAAAAAATGAATCATAAAATGTTCATGGATACAAAAACATTGTGATTTTGCAAAAAAAAAGGTTTTCAAAAAATGTTGATGATTTTGTGGAAAAAACAGGAAATAAAAACATATTGTGTATTCAAAAAATGTTTAGGGATTTCAGAATAGTTCACGTATTTAATTTTTTCACTGATTCATGACATATTCGTGAATTTAAAAATTATTCGTGTATTTCAAAAAATTGATTTTATTAGACACAAAAAAATTCATCAAAACAAAAAAATATTAATGAATTCCAAAAACGTTCATGGATTTGAAAATATGCATTATTTAAAATGTTCACAATTATTTTTAAAAAAATCACAAAATTCTCTCTCTCTCTCTCTCTACTCTCTCTCTCTCTCTGCTCTCTCTCTCTGCTCTCTCTCTCT
>NC_041385.1:792443407-792443775 GCF_002162155.2 Triticum dicoccoides | reverse complement strand
CGGAACAAAGGGACCTTAAAGGAGGGTCCATAGTCAAGTTCCCATATCTCCTCTATGTAACCATAATATGTGACCTTTTGCCCATTCTCGGTTGCTGCATCAAAGCGGACACCACTGTTTTGGTTGGTGCTCTTTTTATCTTGGGCGATCGTGTAAAATGTATTCCCATTTATCTCGTACCCTTGGAAAGTCGTTATAGTCGAAGATGGTGTCTTGGCCAACATGTACAGCTGATCTACAACATCATTGACATTCATTAAATGTTTTCTCAACCAACTGCCGAAAGTCTCCATGTGGGCCTTCCTAATCCAGGATTCAGGCTTCCCCGGGTTGTCCGAGCGTAAAATATTCTTGTGTTTCTCAAAGTA
>NC_041385.1:792434630-792443206 GCF_002162155.2 Triticum dicoccoides | reverse complement strand
GATCGTGCCTTTTCCACTTAGTCTCCCCTCGTGCCGCGATCGAGGAAGACCAATCGGCTTAAGGTCAGGAACAAAGTCAACACAAAAGTCAATTACCTCCTCATTTCCATAGCCCTTGGCGATGCTTCCTTCTGGCCTAGCACGGTTACGAACATATTTCTTTAATACTCCCATGAACCTCTCGAAGGGGAACATATTGTGTAGAAATACAGGACCGAGAACGAAAATCTCTTCGACTAGGTGAACCAGGAGGTGCGTCATAATATTGAAGAAGGATGGCGGGAACACCAACTCGAAACTGACAAGACATTGGATCACATCATTCTGTAACCGTGGTAGAACTTCTGGATTGATTACCTTCTGAGAGATTGCATTGAGGAATGCACATAGCTTCACAATGGCTACTCGAACATTTTCCGGCAGGAGCCCCCTCAAAGCAATCGGAAGCAATTGCGTCATAATCACGTGGCAGTCGTGAGACTTCAGGTTTTGGAACTTTTTCTCCGCCGTGTTTATTATTCCCTTTATATTGGACGAGAATCCAGACGGGACCTTCATACTGCTCAGGCATTCAAAAAAGATGACCTTCTCTTCTTTGGTCAGAGCGTAGCTGGCACGACCTTGAAACCATTCCGGATGCCGGTCATCAGGGTCTTTCAAACGTTGCTGGTCCTGCCGTGCTTCCTTTGTATCATTTGTCTTCCCATACACGCCCAAGAAGCTTAGGAGGTTCACGCAAATATTCTTCGTAACGTGCATCACGTCGATTGCAGAGCGGACATCTAGGACTTTCCAATATTCTAGCTCCCAGAATATAGATTTCTTCTTCCACGTGGCTGCGTGCCCATCAGCTCCCTTCGGAACTGATTGTCCGCCAGGACCCTTTCCAAAGATGACTTTCAAATCCTTGACCATATCAAATACCTCAGCACCAGTGCGTTCCGCAGGCTTCGGCCGGTGATCTGCCTTGCCGTTGTAATGCTTGCCCTTCTTTCTTACTGGATGAATTTTCGGAAGAAATCGACGATGCCCAAGGTACACGTTCTTCTTACAATTTGGCAAATGTACACTTTCAGTCTCATGTAAGCAGTGCGTGCATGCATTGTATCCCTTATTTGACAGTCCCGAAAGGTTACTAAGAGCAGGCCAATCGTTGATGGTTACGAAAAGCAACGCTCGTAGGTCAAATTCCTCTTGTTTGTGCTCATCCCACACACGGACACCACCCCACAGCTGTAAAAGTTCATCAACTAATGGCCTTAGGTACACATCGATGTCGTTGCCGGGTTGCTTCGGACCTTGGATGAGCACTGGCATCATAATGAACTTCCGCTTCATGCACAACCAAGGAGGAAGGTTGTAGATGCATAGAGTCACGGGCCAGGTGCTATGGCTGGAGCTCTGCTCGCCAAAAGGATTCATGGCATCCGTACTTAGAGCAAATCTTATGTTCCTTGCGTCAGCTGCAAAATCTTTGAACCATCTGTCGATCTTTCTCCATTGCGTTCCATCTGCGGTGTGTCTCAACTCCCCGTCCGACTTACGGTCCTCTTTGTGCCATCGCAACAACTTGGCATGCTCTTTGTTCCTGAACAGACGTTTCAACCGTGGTATTATAGGAGCATACCACATCACCTTGGCGGGAACCCTCTTCCTGGGTTTCTGGCCCTCAACATCGTCACCAGGGTCATCGCCTCTGATCTTATAATGCAATGCAGTGCATACCGGGCATTCATTCAAATTCTCGTATTCACCGCGATAGAGGATGCAGTCGTTGATGCATGCATGTATCTTCAGAACCTCTAAACCTAGAGGGCAGACAACCTTCTTTGCTTTGTACGTACTGGCGGGCAACTCGTTATCCTTTGGAAACATATTCTTCAACATTTTCAGCAAGTTTTCAAATGCCGAGTCAGCTACACCTGCCTCTGCCTTCCATTTCAGCAAATCCAGTGTGCAGCCCAGCTTTTTCAGACCATCATCGCATCCGGGGTACAGCGCCTTTCTGTGATCCTCTAACATGCGATCCAAATTCTCCCTCTCCTTTTCAGTTTCGCAGCGTCTCCGTGCATCAGCAATGGTCCGACCAAGATCATCAACGGGATCATCACGTGCCTCTTCTTCACCTTCCCCTTCACCTTCAGCATCCTCCATGAAAGTATCACCAAAATGAGCAAGATAGCTTTCATCGATGAAATCATCCCCTTCTTCATCTTCTTCCATTATAACCCCTCTTTCTCCATGCTTGGTCCAACAATTATAGCTTGGCATGAAACCGTGCCGAAGCAGATGCATGTGAACATCTCTTGAGGAAGAGTAACCCTTCTGATTCTTACAGATAACACATGGACAGATAACAAAACCCCCCTGCTTGTTCGCATTAGCCACTACGAGGAAACTTTCAAACCCGTAGTGAACTCGCCGGAGAGTCGGTTACCGTACATCCATTGCCGATTCATCTGCATTATTATAATATAAAATATATAATTAACCATCATGCATTTGTTAAACTAACTAGCTACAAACAATATAAATTAAACAATGAACTGCACACATGCATATTTTATCAATGACACATCAAAGGTTCATCAAGTTGCTAACCGCGATCGAGGAGTGTGGCTCCAACACTTCATGTCATGTTTGTTTCATGCTCTTGGGGCATTTCATCAAACACCTTATGTGCATAAGAGGAACCAAAAGCAAACCTACACCCACTTGTGAAGAGAATGGCTCCAAATGGCTAAGTGTTGGCTGCTGGATGGGTATATATAGGGGAGGGGCTTTAGTTGCGGTTGGCCTGGCAAACCGTGACTAAAGGTGCCCGAAGGCCTTTAGTCGCGGTTGTCCTCGCCAACCGCGACTAAAGACCCTCACGTGCGCCAGCTGGCCACCGAGCGCCCCGGGCCCAGGCCTTTGGTCGCGGTTCACCTCCAGAACCGCGACTAAAGGTCCCATTAGTCGCGGTTCCTACAGCTTCGCGACTTATGGGGCTGGACGGAAGCCTGTTTTTCCACCAGTGCCTTCCAGTGGCTGGGGTTTTTGTTTTTTTTTGAAAGGAGGGGGGGGGGTTTGGGGGTTATAGGGGGTTAATTTAGGTGTTTCATATATTGTGTTAGCTAGCTAATTAATAGAGAGAATTGTCCTCTCTTATGTCCGTGCTTGGTCGACGCTACGTACTATATATACATAAGTGATCGAGAGAACCATTGAGTACAGAAGTTCCTCATGCATATCGAGAGAAGTGATCGATCGACCTCTCCTTCTCCGAGAGATTGGTCAAACAACAAGTTTTCGTATATCATGTATCTGACGCTACTGGCTACATACATGTACAGTATGTATAAGATCTCTTAATTACAATCCCCTAGCAATTGAAATCAATTTCCACATGGTATTCTCCGGCTTTATTGATGATGTGGTCAAGAAAGAATCCTGCCAATTCCTCTTGAATTGCTTTCATGCGATCTGGTTCTAGGAGTTCATTCCGCATCTGCCACGTCTAATTTGAAGAAGGGTGTTAATTAATACATATATATGAATGAAACTCAACAGAAATGATGGTGTAATAAAATGAAATTGTGAATATTATTGCTTACGCACTCAATATTGTCTTTGAGAGTAGCCCCGCTTGTTTTTCAAAGTCGCGTTGTGGATGAACTCGCACACGCAGTATCCACAGAAATCATTCTCTTCTTTCTGCCACAAGCACTTTACAAGAAATAGAGGTCAATCAAACTGATAATGAAGCATTATAAATGGCATTGATGAAAGTATAGCTATAGAATCAACGGGAGATGCGCGCAACTAGCTAGCCAGTAGTACTTACTTTCGGGTATGTATATCGCAGCTCCTTCGGCAGTCCCGGAGCTTCTGCGGTGAACTGTTTCCAAACCCTGCAAGACAAAGAAAATAATTATTATTACTTGAGATATCAGGAAATGAACAAAAAGTTACCGATATGGTGCGATAATGATCGATTGAACTTACTTGCTGAGCCTTTCAGTCATGTCCGCATAGGTTTTGGGATCTTTTCGTCTCGAGTCTAAGACGGTTACTAGTCCACGCTCAAGCTTAATCTCCAGAAGAATATAGTGGTACCTGCGCACACATGCATAACTCATCAATTACAATACTATAACCTCGCTTGAGTAATAAAGGAAACCGAATATGCACACGACAGTAACACTCACTTGTTGTTGTAAGGAAAGAGTATGGTATCTTTGTTTTGATTTTTGATCAACGATTGTAGCACGTTGTCCTCGGCCTCTTTGACGTCCTTTTTAAGCAGAAATCATCTATGATATTTGTGTTAATGAACCCAATATCATAAATTTCTTGTTTTTTGCACTCGACGATCTTCAATCTGCATAATATATTGAGGATAATTAATTATAAATACATGAAATGACAGAAATAGTACTTACAGACAGTAGCAAAAGACCATTAGTTTATCGAGGGCCTTTTGATTAAAGAACGCGAAGAACTCGTCAAATGGAACAGTCAACAGATCATTTTGCAACGAGGTCATGCTCCTCTTTAATATTTAGATACAAAGCACTCGTACCCCCAGACTCTCTGTAGGTTCTGCAGGTTTCCATGTACCAATTATGGAATCTTCGCATCATTTTTGTCAGAGATTTTTCATCTTTGACGAGAGGCTTCCCGTACTCGTATCTGTGTTCGTCCACCTCCAAGAAATCAGGAAGTTGATCGTCAGGCAGGTAATCTGCGAGATTGCCATAACCGGCCACCGTCCCCGAAGCATTAGACACATTGAGCGGGGGGCACGATTGCTGTGCTTGTTCGCCGAGCTGGGCATTTTTGTTCCCTTTGCTAGTTCTTTTATCCTTTTAGCACTGACAGTAGTTCCCGACCGCTGGTCTTGGAGATATGTCTGTTCAGTAATGCGCTCATAGTTGGTTCTCGGCGGGGATTTTGGTGGTTTCCTCAGGGCATCTATAGTGCGCTTTGCTTTCACCGGATCTACCTTTTCCTCCGGAGGTGGATGTCTCTTTGCTTTCACCCCTTCAAAGAACTCCTTCACGTGGGTCCGCGTATCATTTTCCTCCTCAGTCCTCTCGTATGGTAACTTCTCTAGAGGCTTGAGAGGTGGACCGTATCTGTATTGCCTCCCGCCTCTGGTTGTGCTGCTAGACGCCGGAGCAGACAGAGCGGCTGCGGCGTTTGTCTTCTTTTGTGCTTGATTACGAGGCGGAGGAGAAGGAGTACGACGCGCCGGAGCAGCCGGGGCGGCGGCGGGTCTCTTCCGCCCTTGCTGGCGAGGCAGAGAAGGAGGAGGCTGCTGGCTGCTCGGGAGCGCCGGCGCAGGCGAAGAAGGAGGCGGAGTGCCGCCACGCGCCGGAGAAGGAGGCGGAGTGCCGCCACGCGTTCCCTGATCGTCACTTGCCGGAGGAGGAGGCGGAGTGCCCTGACTCGCCGGAGGAGGAGGAGGAGGCGGAGGCGTCCAGTTCGGAAAGTTGATGAGCTCGTTCCGCCATAGGCATGGAGTCTTAGGAGCAGAACCCAGCCTAGTCTCCCCTTCGCCGGTAGGGTGGTCAAGCACGAGGTCCTCAAATCCCTCCGTTATTTCATCCACCATCACCTTAGCATATCCTTCTGGAATCGGCCGACAGTGATAAGTTGCTCCGGATCCACTAGGATAAACAGAGCCAACAGCCGCCTTGACCTTCAAATTCATCCATCGCGCCATAATGTGGCAATGTTGAGACTCCGTGATAGCATCCACGGGATAGCTGGCAGGAGCCGTCAAGACATGCTCCGGCTGAAGCAGCTCGGTGGAAGCCACGCTGCTTCTCCACTGAGATGGCGGGGTAGCTTCGGGGGAACCTTCGGCAGGTCGTTTGCTGCCATCTGCTGCTTCTTGTTCCTCTTCTCGTTCCTCTAGCCCCATTACCCTTTCGTGCAGCGCCTGCAGTTGGCCCTGCTCCAGTTTCTTCCTCCTCTCGTGGGTTTTGTAACCCCCTGTGTCCGGAAAACCAACCTTCCATGGAATGGAGCCTGGCGTGCCTCGTGTCCGTCCAGGGTGCTCAGGATTCCCGAGGGCCATTGTGAGCTCGTCCTTCTCCCTATCTGGTACGAACGTCCCTTTCTGCGCTGCATTGATATAGTGTTGAAGGTTCTTGACTGGTATTTCCAGTTGCTCGTCCGTCCAACGGCACATCCCTGATACATGGTCCAAGGTTCCGCCAGCCCCGAAGAACCAAGTCCGGCAACGGTCTGGCCATCTCATTGTCTCTGGTTCGATCCCTTTTTCAAGCAGATCATTCTCAGCCTTGGACCACTTAGGCCGGGCTTTGAGGTAGCCACCTGACCCCGTGCGATGGTGAAGCTTCTTCTTTGCAGCATTTTGCTTGTTCGTCGCCGATATCTTCTTACTCTTTTCCGATGTCTTGTGGGCCGCAAATGCGGGCCAGTGATCTTTGATCTTCTCATATTTGCCGATGAATTCTGGTGTCTTTTTTTCCGACAAAATGGTTCAACTCTTTCCTCCACCTCCTGAATAGGGTTGCCATCTTCTTAAGAGTACAAGACTTGATTAATTGCTCTTTAATTGGCTTCTCTGGATCCTCCTCTGGCGGTAGGGTGAAATTTGCCTTCAGCTGAGTCCAAAGATCTTCTTTCTGCATATCATTGACATAAGACACCTCAGTGTCGTCCTTAGGCTTATACCATTGCTGGATGTCCCTAACAAGAACCCCGCACTGAGCATAAAATGTGTTCTTTGTCCGGATGGGTTCAATCGGTTCGCCGTCGGGCGCGATATCTACGATCTCAAACCTTCCATCTGAGCTCAACTTTTTCTTCGGGCCTCGTCTCCTTACCAAAGTTGTGCTCGATCCGGAGGGCTAGAAATTAAAAGGAAGAAAGACGAGAGTAATTAATATGTGTACATATACCAAAACAATGAATGCATCAATTAACTAGTTAGCACGGGCTTAATTAATATAAATATACCTGGCCGGACTCGGTTCGGTCACCGGAGCAGTCAACACGGTCTCCTTCTTGTACCTCCATTGGGTCATCACCGGAGCCATCATGAACATAGCCCTCTTCTTGTACCGGCATTAATGGGCCGGAGCCATCATGAACATAGCCCTCTTCTTCACCCAGTCCTTCCTCACCAACGACGTCGATGAAAAATGACGCAACAACATCAGTTCCTTCTGAGATCATCTCCCCCAACATCGCCTCTGTTGCTTCGTCTCGGTAGTGCACCATAGTTTTTGCAAATATTTACAACATGTCAATTATTATTCAAAAACATGGTACAGATGGATATATATTAGTGGCAAACGTAGAACTAGCTAGCTAATCACAATAAGGAATCATGTTAGTGGCCTCGACGCTGCTTCTCTAGGGTTTGGGATCGCCTCAACACAACGCTTCAAGGGTTTGGGGTGGCCTGGACGACAACGCTCTTTTAACTTGGTAAATTTGGGTGGCCTCGAGAGTTTTGGTCGAGCGAGAGGGCCGAGGGGGGTGCTGCCGTTGTATAGGTTATCACGGTCAAGAGGGGGTATATATATCGACCGCCCCTCATGTCGAAGTTATCTCGAGGGGGCGGCGAGGGCGAAGGCGAGCAGCCTGACGGTGACAGACCCGATAAAACATAAGAAAACGAAGAAGAGATAAAAAGAGGAGAAGATCGACGAAAAAAAGAAGAAAAAAAAGAGGAGAAGAAGAAAGGAATAGAGGAGAAGAAGAAAAAATAGAATTGTTCTTCTTATTTATTTCTCCTCTATTCCTTTCTTTCTTCTTCTCCTCTTCTTTTTCTTCTTCTCCCTCCGGAAAGGAAAATAATTAAGGAAAAGGAAGAAAAGAGGAAGAAGGAAGAGAAGGAAAAAGAAGAAGAAAGGAATAGAGGACAAGAAGAAAAAATAGAATTTTTTTTTCTATTTTTTCTTCTTCTCCTCTTCTTTTTCTTCTTTTTTCTTCTTCTTATTTATTTCTCCTCTTCTTTTCCTCTCCTCTTCTTCTCTTTTCTTCCTCTTCTTATTTTCCTTTTTCCTCTCATTCTTTTTCGTCTTCTTCTTCCTTCTTCCTTCTTCCTCTTTTCTTCCTTTTCCTTATTTTACATTTTCCTCTACACTAACCTAATTAAAATGCACTAACCTAAAATCGATATCTACTAACAATCTAAATAAAAAAATTAATACATATATGAAAAACATATATAAACAAAAAAATGTTACGAACATTATATTCATACATATATATAGCCACATCCATTCATCATATAGCTACAACATACATATATACATTAATTATATATATGAAAAAAATGCAATGAACAAAAAAATACACATGTATGTATGAAAAAAAAGCACTGAGCACAAAGCCTCGACGGCGGCGGCTCACAACAGGGGCGGCCGGCGAGGGCGAGGGCGGCGGCGGCGAGGGCGTCGGCGACGACCACAGCGGGCCGGGGCAGGGGCGTGGCCGGCGACGACGACGACGGTGACGGCGACAACGGGCGCGGGCGATGACGACGGCGTCGGCGGGGGCGGCAGGCGGGCGGCGGCGGGGCAGCGCCTGGCGGCAAAGGGGCAGGGGCG
>NC_041385.1:792417075-792433747 GCF_002162155.2 Triticum dicoccoides | reverse complement strand
GGACGGCGTCGGGGTGGCGCGTGGACGGCATTGGGCGGCGCGCGGACGGCGTCTGGGCGGCGAACGGCATCGGGGCAGCGGACGGCGTCGATTTGGGCAGCCTAGCAGCGTCGATGAGCTCGGCGTCGTCGGGCGGCAACTGGCGATGTGTTCGTCAAATTTTCCTAAGTGTTGTATATATAGCAAGGGCATTGGTCCCGGTTCGTGCCTCCAACTGGGACTAATGCCCCCTTAAGTCCCGGTTGGTACCACCAACCTGGACCAAAGGCCTCTTTTCACCAGCCCAACGGGCGTGAAGCGGCGACCTTTGGTCCCGGTTGGAAGCACCAACCGGGACTAAAGGGTGGGCATTGGTACCGGTTGGTGCCACGAACCGGTACCAAAGGACCCTTTGCTGCCAGCGTTGGGGCCAAAGTTTAGTCCCTCCTCGCCAGTTGAGAGGGGCGCACAGTGGTTTATAAGCCCCACTGCCGCACCCCTCTCGAGCTCCTCTCCACCGTAGGCTTGCGGGCCTATTTGCTACTGCTTTGCCTGATGGGCCTACTGGGCCTACTGCGGACCTGAATCCTGGCTCATGGTAGGGTTTCTAGTCGTATTCAGGCCGTGGGGGCCCAGTAGGAGGCAATTTTTTTTGTTTTCTTTCTTGCTTTATTTATTTTATTTTGTTTCTACTTACAACAAAATACTTATTATTGCTATTATTAATTATTTTCTAGCTTTTTGTTTTGTTTTCTGCATTATTTATTTTCTTTTGTTTTTTGCTTTATCTTTTAATTCTTTTTGCTTTTAGTTTTGTAAATTATAAACTTTCTGTTTGTGCCATTAGTTTCCAAATTTGAAAACACTTTTTTGTTTTTTTATTTTCTTTCTTACTTTATTTATTTTAAGTTGTTTGTACTTACAACAAAATACTTATTGTTGCTATTTTTAATTGTTTTTTTGTTTTATTTTCTGCATTATTTATTTTCTTTTGTTTTTTACTGTATTTTTTAATTTTTTTGCTTTTAGTTTTTGAAAAATTATAAACTTTCTGTTAGTGCCATTAGTTTTCAAATTTGAAAACACTTTTTTTGTTTTTTTGTTTTCTTTCTTGCTTTATTTATTTTATTTTGTTTCTACTTACAACAAAATACTTATTGTTGCTATTTTTAATTATTACGAGGGCCGAACCATAAGACATTAAAGCATTTCAAATGAACTATGAAAAAGTTGAAAGTTGGCATGGTATCATAAATTCACCCACATAGCATGTGCATGTACAAAACGAACAATGGTATCATACTCGTGTGTTACAAAGTTGGCATGGTATCATCATAATAGTTGTGGGAGAAAGTCTTCACTTTTTCTTCGCTTGTGTCATTTGCTTATTGCGCCGTAACCATGGATAATCTTTATCGCTTATCAGGATGCTGGGGTCAGCCTTGACTTTGAAGGGAGAAATTTCATGAAACTTTTCATAATCTTCAGATATGTCTGTCTTGCCCTCCACTCCCACGATGTCCCTTTTTCCTGAAAGAACTATGTGGTGCTTTGGCTCATCGTATGATGTATTCGCTTCCTTATCTTTTCTTTTTCTCGGTTTGGTAGACATGTCCTTCACATAGATAACCTGTGCCACATCATTGGCTAGGACGAACGGTTCGTCAGTGTACCCAAGATTTTTCAGATCCACTGTTGTCATTCCGTACTGTGGGTCTACCTGTACCCCGCCTCCTGACAGATTGACCCATTTGCTCTTAAACAAAGGGACCTTAAAATCATGTCCATAGTTAAGTTCCCATATGTCCACTATGTAACCATAATATGTGTCCTTTCCCCTCTCGGTTGTTGCATCAAAGAGGACACCGCTGTTTTGGTTGGTACTCTTTTGATCTTGGTCAATCGTGTAAAATATATTCCCATTTATCTCGTATCCTTTCCAAATCGTAACAGTCGAAGATGGTCCCCTGGACAACAAGTACACCTCATCACAAACAGTGTTTTCACCTCTGAGACGTGCTTCCAACCAACTGCTGAAAGTCCTGATGTGTTCACATGTAATCTAGTCGTCGCACTGCTCCGGGTGTTTGGAGCGCAGACTGTTCTTGTGTTCATCGACATACGGGGTCACCAAGGTAGAGTTCTGTAGAATTGTGTAGCATGCTTGAGACCAAGAATATCCGTCCCTGCATATTACTGAGTCCCTTCCAAGCGTGCCTTTACAGTCAGTCTCCCCTCATACCGCGATTGAGGAAGACCTATCTTCTTAATGCCAGGAATTAAGTCAACACAAAACCCGATGATATCCTCTGTTTGATGGCCCATGGAGATGCTTCCTTCTGGCCTAGCACGGTTACGGACATATTTCTTTAGGACTCCCATGAACCTCTCAAAGGGGTACATATTGTGTAGAAATACGGGGCCCAGAATGACAATCTCGTCAACTAAATGAACTAGGACGTGCGTCATGATATTGAAGAAGGATGGTGGGAACACCAGCTGGAAACTGACAAGACATTGCACCACATCACTCCTTAGTCTTGGTATGATTTCTGGATCAATCACCTTTTGAGAGATTACATTGAGGAATGCACATAACTTCACAATGGTTAATCCGGCATTTTCCGGTAGAAGCCCCCTCAATGCAACCGGAAGCAGTTGCGTCATAATCACGTGACAGTCATGAGACTTTAGGTTCTGAAACTTTTTCTCTGACATATTTATTATTCCTTTTATATTCGACGAGAAGCCAGTCGGGACCTTCATACTAAGTAGGCATTCAAAGAAGATTTCCTTCTCTTCTTTGGTAAGAGCATAGCTGGTAGGACCTTCATACTGCTTTGGAGGCATGCCGTCTTTTTCGTGCGAACGTTGCAGGTCCTCCCGTGCCTCAGCTGTATCTTTTTTCTTCCCATACACGCCCAAGAAGCCTAGCAAGTTCAGGCAAAGGTTCTTTGTCACGTGCATCACGTCGATCGAAGAGCGGACCTCTAGGTCTTTCCAGTAGGGTAGGTCCCAAAATATAGATTTCTTCTTCCACATGGGTGCGCCCCCAGCGTCACTCGGAACAGCTAGTCCGCCGGGACCCTTTCCAAAGATTACGTGTAAATCATTGACCATAGCAAGTACGTGATCACCGGTACGCATGGCGGGCTTCCTCCGGTGATCTGCCTCGCCTTTGAAATGCTTGCCTTTCTTTTGACATTGATGGTTGGCCGGAAGAAATCGACGATGGCCCAGGTACACATTCTTCATGCAGCTTCCCAGGTATATACTATCGGTGTCAAGTGAACAGTGCGTGCCTGCGTGGTATCCCTTATTTGTCTGTCCTGAAAGGTTACTAAGAGCAGGCCAATCGTTGATGGTCACGAACAGCAACGCCTTTAGGTGAAATTCCTCCTGTTTGTGCTCATCCCACGTACGTACACCGTTTCCATTCCACAGGTGTAAAAGTTCTTCAACTAATGGCCTTAGGTACACATCAATATCGTTGCCGGGTTGCTTAGGGCCTTGGATGAGAACTGGCATCATAATGAACTTCCGCTTCATGCACATCCAAGGAGGAAGGTTATACATACATAGAGTCACGGGCCAGGTGTTGTGATTGCTGCTCTGCTCCCCGAAACGATTAATGACATCTGCACTTAAAGCAAACCATATGTACCTTGGGTCACTTGCAAACTCATCCCAGTACTTTCTCTCGATTTTTCTCCACTGTGACCCATCAGCGGGTGTTCTCAACTTCCCGTCTTTCTTACGGTCCTCACTGTGCCATCGCATCAACTTGGCATGCTCTCCGTTTCTGAACAGACGTTTCAACCGTGGTATTATAGGAGTATACCACATCACCTTCGCAGGAACCCTCTTCCTGGGGGGCTCGACGTCAACATCACCAGGGTCATCTCGTCTGATCTTATACCGTAATGCACCGCATACCGGGCATGCGTTCACATCCTTGTACGCACCGCGGTAGAGGATGTAGTCATTAGGGCATGCATGTATCTTCTGCACCTCTAATCCTAGAGGGCATACGACCTTCTTTGCTGCGTATGTACTGTCCGGCAATTCGTTATCCTTTGGAAGCTTCTTCTTCAATATCTTCAGTAGCTTCTCAAATACTTGGTCAGGCACAGCATTCTCTGCCTTCCACTGTAGCAATTCCAGCACGGTACCGAGCTCTGTGTTGCCATCTTCGCAATTGGGGTACAACCCTTTTTTGTGGTCCTCTAACATGCGATCGAACTTCAGCTTCTCCTTTTGACTTTTGCGTTGCTTCCATGCATCGATAATGACCCGGCAGAGATCATCATCATCGGGCACATCGTCTGGTTCCTCTTGATCTTCAGCAGCTTCGCCTGTTGCAGCATCATCGTGCACATTGTCTGGTTCCTCTTGATCTTCAGTAGCATCACCGTATTCAGGGGGCACATAGTTATCATCATACTTTTCTTCTTCGCCGTCTTCCATCATAACCCCTATTTCTCCGTGCCTCATCCAAACATTATAGTGTGGCATGAAACCCTTGTAAAGAAGGTGGATGTGAAGGATTTTCCTGACAGAGTAAGACTTCGTATTCCCACATATAGGGCATGGACAACACATAAAACCATTTTGCTTGTTTGCCTCAGCCACTTCGAGAAATGAATGCATGCCCTTAATGTACTCGGAGGTGTGTCTTGAACCGTACATCCATTGCCGGTTCATCTGCGTGCATTATATATAATTAAGTGTGTCAAAAATCATTACAGAACATCATGAATAGATAATTAAGTGACCAAATTAATAGAAGTTCATCATCACATTAAAACCAAAGTACATACATAGTTCTCATCTAACAAAATAAAGCTCTGAAGAGCATCTAAATTAATTAAACCATACATTGAAACTATGTAAAACATTTCAATGCGAAAATAAATGCGATCATAATCGCAACCAATGTAACAACTGATCCAACGTCATAATGATACCAAGCCTCGGTATGAATGACATATTTTCTAATCTTTCTAATCTTCAAGCGCTTTGCATCCATCTTGATCTTGTGATCATCCACGACATCCGCAACATGCAACTCCAATATCATCTTCTCCTCCTCAATTTTTCTAATTTTTTCCTTCAAGAAATTGTTTTTTTCTTCAACTAAATTTAACCTCTCGACAATAGGGTCGGTTTGAATTTCCGGTTCAACAACCTCCTAGATAAATAAAATCTATGTCACGTTGGTCGGCATAATTGTCATAAACAATAGATGAACCAATAGTTATGAAAAGATAATATATACCATATCCGAGTCATAGACAGGACGAGGACCGACGGGGGCGGATACCAAAACCATCGCACTATATAAGATGCAAGAATAAAAGTAAGAAAATTATACAAGTATCTATATAAACATACAAGTAAGAATTTTTTTCCTTTCAGAAAGAAGATAAGAACAAAAGGCTGACCACGGTGGTGCCGGCGATGAAATCGGCGCGGGCGATCGACGGCGGTGAAGATGGGGACGGGACGTGACGGACCGCAAAACCTAGACAAATATTGAGGAAAATGAAGCTTGGAGGTCGAGTTTGGAGAGGAGAAAGCTTAAGTAGTGTGCCTCGGGCATTCCATCGAACACCTCGTGTGCATAGGAGGTGAGCTAGAGCACCACAAAGCTCTCTCCTCGCCGGCCACGAAAAACAGAGCAGTGAGAGTGCTCTGCTCGCGGGCGAGGGGTATATATAGGCAACTAATTGGTCCCGGTTCATGGCTTGAACCAGGACTAAAGGGAAGCCTTTGGTCCCGGTTCAGGCCACCAACCGGGACCAATGGTGGTGGGCCAGGACCAAGGCACATTGGTCCCGGTTCGTCCCTCCAACCGGGACCAAAAGGTCCAGACGAACCGGGACCAATGGCCGACGTGGCCCGGCCGGCCCCCGGGGCTCACGAACCGGGTCCAATGCCCCCATTGGTCCCGGTTTTGGATTGAACCGGGACTAGTGGGCTGACCCGGCCTGGACCATTGCCCCCTTTTCTACTAGTGGGATCACATACGGCAAAGACCTAAATCCGACAGCACGAATTAATACCTAAATCACCGACAGTTTTTCTTTGCCGTCTATTGCTGACGGCAAACCCTTTCTTTGCCGTCGGCCCGACGTAAAGCTGACGGCAAAGACGTCCCCTGACGGCAAATTAGCTGTTTCCCGTAGTGTAACCCATCAGCACGAATTAAGACATTCTAAAATCTGCTTACGTAGAGCACTGGCAGCTGGCAAGGTAACAGTGAGATGCACTTCAACCTAATAGTTGCAATCGGAGCAATTAAAATCCTAAGTACCTTTACCATTCCACTCATGTCACTCTAGCAGAATCCCGAGGTACTAGTAGCATGCAAGTTTCATTGTTAAAGCAGAGCGCAATCATCAACTAAAATTATTTCCAAAGATAGTAGAAAATATGAGCCATGAACTTGTAACTTTTTTGGTGTTGCAGATTAATTAGCTTTGTTCTATTTTTTTGAGAAAATATTCTATTTATTTTGCCAGAAGGTTTAACAAATTGGCTGATCTTGGATGGCATGATATGTTCTCCGATCAATGTCGCAACTTCTCCTCCACCTATAGTCATGTACAAGCACATATATAGTATTCCTTTCCTCCACATGATAACGAAGAGACCATGAGCTACATTTATCGGCGGTTCTCCCTGCAGCCAAATGATTCTTTCAAAACTTTCATCTTACCAAAACTACTATGGTCGGCCATGCCATAGACAAAAGCACTCACTCCAGAATGAAGAGACGGGTACAATGCTAATTATGTGATGAATAATGTGATTTCAAATGCCATCGGTCAAGTGCCAGGAGTGCATTGCTTGTGTCGCGCTTCCTTGACAAAAACATGTGAAATTTCCTCAAGGCTGTCGGAAGTTGCTTTTAAGATAACAATTGTGGACTTGTTTTTATATGTATGCTCATGTATTTGAGTTGTTAGTGGTTTTCACTTTCAGTGTAATTTCGGTGAAATTTGGAAATGTCATCAATTTCTGTACACACTGAAATAATAATCTTCTGAACAAAATATTTCAGCAATTTTAGGAGGAACAAAAATTCAAATTATTTTAAATTATTTCTTGACTTTTCAAAATATATAGTTAGATCTGATTCAAATTCAAATGGAAATTTATTTCCTTTGGCCGAAATGATAACCGAAATAACTGAATTTCACTCTAATATTTTTGAAACGGAAATTCAAAACCATAGGATTGTTACTTGTGCGCCCCGCAGACTTTTGTACAATGGAAGTCCTTTTGTGACTTGTCAGGGCATATTCGGAACTCCTCCAGTATCTAACTCCAACATTCCGTTCTAAAAAAAAAATCTAACTTCAACAACTTCACAGATGATTTGGTCCCGAACGTTTGTGCTCCAAGAAACTAACTTCTTTTTGTTGAGCCCGGCTGTAATGCAAAAACCTGGAGGAGGGTCGGCCCAGCTCCACAGATCGAAGAATCTGGAGTTTGATTAATTTACATCAACACGCCACCGCCAAACATACTGTTTCGCTGCCCCCTCGCTTGAGAAAAAGAACCTACTGCTACAGGATCGATCCGCCTTGAATTGGTATCCCCTTCCCCTCAAATCGGTGCTCTAGATGGCCCGAATTGGGATGCGTCGAGCCGGTCCATTCTGCGCTGAACTGGCCACAACCCTCTCAACTGGGCTGCAAAGCTGGGAGAAGTTGCTGATGAAGCCGAACAGATCTGAATCGCTGCCCATAGTTCGAAGCTACGAAGAAAAGCTGGATACGAGTAGTTTTGTGAACCTAGATGGGATCCGAACACGCCCTTAAGCTCAACATTCTTTCTCACTCAGGACATATTTGCTCTTTTTATGCGGGGGCATGACATATATGCTATCTCTCTCTATCTTACGAAAAGAGATCCTTTAACTGTGTCACACATATAAGACTTTTCTGGTACAAGAATATATAACTTCGATGATCTTAATTCCAGGTTAGAGGGTAGTATGCTCATCAATTTTCCCGTCCGTAAAGATTTCCTACTCCTATAAAGGATGGAGTAGGTGCATATGTCCAAGGCAATGCAATGTGTGTGTGGGAGAGAGAGAGAGAGAGGGAGAGAGAGAGAGAGAGGGAGAGAGAGAACGTGATGTCTCAACGTCATGAACCGGTAGGGTAGTGCATTTGTTCCCGGATGCCTCACATTCTCCATGGGATGCACACGCACGCACACACACATAGACACAAACACACATCTAACTCCTTATAGTTGCTCTCTCTCTCTCTCTCTCTCTCTCTCTCTCTCTCTCTCTCTCCGCCGCTGCTGGAGCACACCCCCACGTCACCACCGCAGGAGCTCGCCGTGCATCGCCACCACCTGATCTCGCGGAGTGTCGCCATGAAAGGTTCGAAAACATAGCCTCTCTCCTTCTTGTGCTACCCACCACTGTTTTTTTAGTGTGATAGCATCTAATTTGCTAGGGAGTTTTTAGTGTGAAATCCATGGGATTTCTAGTGTGCATACATGGGATTTATAGGGTTTAGAATCCATGGAATTTTTAGTGTGGAATCCATCCATTGAATTTTTAGTGTGCTAGAATCCGATAGATGATATGTATCCACCTCCATCACGTCCCTGTTAGAGTATATATGATGGCTTTTGCCTTCCGATAATACTAAGTTGCATTCTTAACATGGTGTCATGACCCTGGTTCATAGATTTTTTTTGGCGCCGCAACTCGCCTCTGATCCAACCTCATGTGCCGCCGTTGTCTTGTTTGCCGGTGGTCGCTGGCTTCCTCAACCTCTAATCCCAAGTAAAACCGCATCTGAAGGTCAATGCCCAGTTCCCCCGATCTGCTATCTGGCGCCGGCTTCTGTCTTCAGTTGGAGGACTTATTAGTCACCGTTGCTCCCATCCCGATCCGGCGGCTCCCTCGTCTTCTTCCAGACACCACTCACCCCTTCCCACCAGGCAAAGGATGCAGGACAGGTAGGTGGCCTGGTTCCACATCTAGTTGACGGCGGGATGTCCATTCTTCAGTATGCTGATGATACTATCATCTTTATGGAGCATGACCTGGCGAAAGCAAGGAACATGAAGTTGCTATTATGCTTATTTGAACAATTGTCTGGGCTTAAAATCAACTTCCACTAGAGCGAATTATTTTGCTTTGGAAGAGCCAATGATGACCGGGAGTCGTATCAACAATTGTTCGGATGTGAATTGGGCTCATTAACGTTTACGTACTTAGGTATACCCATTCATCATCGTAAGCTAACTAATATTGAGTGGAAATGTATTGAGGATCGTTTTGAAAAGAAGCTGAGCTGTTGGAAAGGAAAGCTCATGTCATACGGAGGTCGATTAATTCTGATTAATTCGGTCCTTACTAGTATGACTATGTTTCTCCTATCCTTTTTCTTGGTTCCGGTCAGAGTTAAGAAAAGGTTAGATTTCTATCGATCTCGATTCTTTTGGCAAATTGATGAGCTGAAACGAAAGTATAGACTTGCGAAGTGGGATATTGTCTGCAGACCTAAGGACCAAGGTGGCCTAGGAATTGAAAATCTGGAAGTCAAAAATATATGTCTCCTTAGCAAGTGGCTTCTTAAGCTATCATCTGAGACGGAGGCTACTTGGGCACAGATTTTGCGCAATAAGTATCTCTTTGCTAAAACCTTGGCTCAGGTGAATGTGAGGCCTTCCGACTCTCCCTTTTGGAAGGGTTTGGTGAGAGTTAAACAACTCTTTTTCTACAAGACTAAATTTATTGTTGGGAATGATACCACTACGAGGTTTTGGGAGGATACGTGGCTCGGGGAGACCCCACTAGCACTTCAATATCCTTCTTTGTATAACATTGTCCAACATAGAGAAGCCTATGTTGCTACTGTTTTACAATCTGTTTCCCTCAATATCAGTTTTAGACGGACGCTTGTTGGAAATCGTTGGGAGGCCTGGCTCCATCTTGTTCGACGTTTAATGGATGTCCGGTTGTCTCAACAGCCAGATCAGCTGCATTGGAAACTTACTAAGAACGGTGTGTTCTCGGTCAAATCAATGTATCTGGATGTCATTAACTCTACTGTCATCCCTACCTCGTTACATGTTTGGAAAGTTAAGGTACCCTTACGTATCAAAGTGTTTATGTGGTTTGTGCATAAACAAGTCATTCAGACTAAGGATAACCTTGCAAAACGTAATTGAGTGGGCTCGTCTAGATGTAGCTTTTGTGATCATAACAAAAACATCAAACACCTCTTTCTCGATTGTCCGTTGGCTAAGATTCTATGGCGGTCGGTTCATATTGCGTTTAATATTATTCAGCCCACCTTTATTAGCATGTTATTTGGAACATGGCTCGATGGGGTGGATTCTGACACTGGAAGACACATTCGGGTTGGCGTTTGTGCACTTTTGTGGGCAATATGGAACTGCAGAAATGACTTAGTCTTTAACCGATCAACAACCATTCACTTTTTGCAGGTTATCTTCAGGGCCACGGCATTCATCCGTATGTGGTCGCTACTCACTCCGACGGAGGCCAGTGAGCGTTTAGTTACTGCGTCTATCCGATGGGAGATGGTAGCTCGGGATATTTTCAACCGGTTTGGATGGCGATCATGTAATAGGATAGACATGTAGTGATCCTATTGTTTTGCCAGCCGGCTGTGGCTTTGGGCTTTTCATCTTTAGAGATTTTGTTTACATATGTAATATGACCTTTCGACACTTTGTTACTGGACTATCCTTTTAATAATATGAGTCGTATGCATCTTTCTGATGCAGAGGCTGGGGTTCATCCCCTTTTCAAAAAAAAAACCAGGCCCCGCCATGCCTGCTTCGTGTTGGAATTATGCTCTTGGGATCGATCACATCAAATCACGACGAACACACGCACATAAAAACTTTTGCCAAAGGAACGTGTCGTGCCTCTCTTTTCCCTCTTTTTTTATTTTCTGTTTTCTCCACCCGGTACTACAAATTTCACGCACCAGCACGCATATATATATGCATAGTCTAAGCAAGGACAGAACATAGCCCAAACCGACTCCGACACACATATATATACGGCAACTGACTCGAACAAGTACCCGTACGCACACAAGTTACTTTCCTAATCCTAGTTGGATTAGGACTACCAGCGTGATGCAACATGCAAGCTTGCCAGATACTCTAGCTAATCTAATTACTAGGCACACTCAGGACAAGATTATCTAACAATCTTCCTCTGATCTTAACTCTTTGTCTTATGTGCTTTCTCTGATCTTGACTTCTTGTAGATTCGTGACTTGTCGATTCAAACTCCGACGCATGATCTGGATTACCAGTACACACACGATCGCATCTACGCGCTTGCAAGATTGGACACATCATCAATCTTCACATCGTACAACTTAACTACACGCCAAGTTTGATCCTCTAGCCGAGACACGCAGATGGCCGCTTGCCACCTTGTCTTCGCACATGTCAATACCTTGCTCTGATGACACACCATACCGGACAACATTTCGACTGTAATGCGCTTCTACTGCAACAATGTCTGACAGAAAAGATTACTTGGACATGACGATGACTAACAAACAACGACGATGACCAAACGTTCAAACTCGCACAACTCATTGACACATCGTACTCCTCCGGACGACGATCTTGATGAACTCCAGTGCCGCACCTCGGCACCATCTTTTCCATCAACGATATCCTTCCACCATCTTTCCGACGACAACCTGCCGTCTCCCACCTTGTCTCTCCACCGAACGACGATCACCTAGCTCTCCTCGTCGCTGCATAACACAACGACTTCATGGCCCGTCCCGAGGCGCTAGTCGGGTCGAAACCCCGGGGCTAACGCTCGACTCCTGAACCTTGCTCTAACACCAATTGTTGGAATTATGCCCTCAGGACCGGTCACATCAAATCACGACGAACACGCGCACACAAAAACTTTTGCCAAAGGTGCCTCTCTTTTCCCTCTGTTTTATTTTCTGTTTTCTCCACCCGGTACTACAAATCTCACACACCAACACATATATATTGAAAGATAAGTTGACACATGCTCCTTTACTCCAACTTCCTGATTTTAATAAGACTTTTGAGCTTGAATGTGATGCTAGTGGAATTGGATTAGGAGGTGTGTTATTACAAGATGGCAAACCTGTTTTTCGAAAAGGGGGGCTCCCGGCCTCTGCATCAGAAAGATGCATGCGGCCATAGATGGCAAACCTGTTGCATATTTTTCTGAAAAATTGAGTGTTTTAGCTTGACTTTTAATATATATATAAACTCTATTAATAACCCAGGGTGAAGAATAAGTAATTCTTCACCGTTGTCGTTTGACCGAGCCACGTCTTGCATCCAGCCAAGGCGTCGATGGAAAAAGTAGCCCACCGTCCCTTGCTGTAAGATTACCATGGGGTCGACGTATTTTTACTTTTTATGAGTTATTACTCGAAACCAACCCACCTCCCATGCAAAAAAAAAAAATCCACCTCACCGTCTATTCCTAATCGGCTGCGGACGGTTTGGAGAGTCGACGCCGAACGGCGGCCCGGTGCTCGGCGATTTGGCTCGGGGAGTGCTGCTCGTGTGGTCTTGACGATGTGACTGCATCTCTGCTGTTTGGGTTGAAGTTTGGTTGGGTGTGAGTGCACGGGAGGAGGTGAGCAACCCCAAATCTAGCGATTTCTGTTCTAAAATTTCAATTATCTCCCACTTATGTTTCCCTGGTCATTCTCTTACCAAACTGTTTTTGTGCATCTGAACGTTCTGATCTGCTCGCTCCGGTGCCCCTCGAGGTCCCAATTTGACTGCAAGCCGCTGGATGGTTCTCCCGATGGTGGAATTGAAGGGGCCCCAATGGATAAGGGCGTGACCTGCAAGCGGGAGGCCACCACTACCAGCGTCCTCAAGCTCTACCACTAATCATTTATCTAGCACACATCACCACGTGGGTTATGTGGGTATGTTCTACGTAGTCATCCTTGACAGCTCAAATAATTTCATTTGCTTCAATCCCCAATCTGGTTCGTAGCAGACATACAGTTAGTAGAATCTTGCCTCCCGGTTGTAGAATTTTTGGTCAATTCATTGGCTGCTTCATATTGTTAAACCATGGAATAATTCCTCATCCTTCATGTAATGAATTGTTGGATTTTTTTCCCTTCCTGTCCTACATAGTACATCACCATTTGTTTCTGAAACCAAGTCATATTTGTCGGATTTCCAATTTTCAGAGATTGCGGACAGTTATTTCAAGTTTAAAAATTGCTTGTAATTTTGGTTCATCAGCTGTACCATATGCAAATACACATCTATTATTCATAAAAGTTTTTGTTCTGTCAATCAGGGTCATACTCGCTGGAGCTAGTAGCTACTCTAAACATTGTTGTAATTTTACTACTTACCGAAAAAGGCTTTCGCCCGGCTTTATATATAAAGCAACAGATCAACAGTGCCCGGTACAACCGCACCCACCCACCACAAACGCACACACACACCCAAGGCAGGATACATAGGCGTTGAGCGCAACAACACACTCACTAGCACTATACGAACCGACGGGGGCTCCATCCGTGGACACCGTGAAGTGAAGCCGCATATGACGAACCGTGGGCTCCAAGCCAGCGCCTTCAAGAAGGATACGGCACCGGAGCGCCGCCACCGCCTGATCCGAGGATCAGAGCGTTTTTGACACTACACTAGTGTCAAAAACGCTCTTATATTATGGGACGGAGGGAGTAATACTGAATAATGATTGTGGAGGTGCTGCTAACATTTCCTACTAAAGATAAACAATTATGTGTGGGCTTCAACGATGTAATTGATTTCTATTTACAATGCGTTAGTGTTTCCTATCATCTAGCTTTGGATTTAAAGTAGATATACCTCCTGTTGGAGTTGAAGTAAGTATCTCACGTACTTGTAGAGAATCGTTCGAGTTGCTTGTGTGCCTTCATTAATTTTCATATAAAAACTAGCAAAAAGTAGAAATTATATCACCAGAGACATCACCAGGCTTACCACATTTAAATCCACAATTCCACATAGATAAATGTGCAACATAGTAGTATGTAGTACAATTTAAGTTTTATACTCCTTTGTCGTTACAGATATACTCTTCTTTGTAAGCTGAGGGATGGGTACATATACATTTAGCCAGTACCATAAGCATGTTTAATCAATATTATGGTGCTTGTTCTTCTCATATGACAATTCCGTCATTCAAGGCAAATTCCGAAGGTTTTTTAAATTATACTAATTCCGGAGATTGGGATAATTAATTGTCCAGTCTTTTTGATGTAATATTTCGATTTTTGTAATCTTACCATGTGATGGATCAGTTGATACCAAGATATAATGCCGGTCAGGCACATTTATTAAATCATATATACCAAGTGTAAATAAATGTAAATAAGTGTAGATTTACCATTGATCTGCTGATCTGCTGGAGGATGCAGATTTACCATCCTTTTCGATACATTTCTTGAAATAAGTGTAAATAAATGAAAATATATATACTCATTATATCCTTGTTATCTTCTGGTGAAATTGTGTTCAGAATCTCATTTCTGTTGAAAGACCATATCTAGTCTAAGTTTAGTGACTACATGAAGAAGTATGCTATCCATCTATACATTAGTGACAATAGGTATTGTCATCACTAACTTTCAACAGAATATAGCCACCATATTGTCGTCCTTATTTTCCTTAGCAAGTGCATTTTCTCATCTTGGTCCTTATTGTGGTGGTTGAACGCATTGTTTATTGGAACAAATGCTACTTTTGAAAGCAGAGATGTGGTTAAGTTAGTGCCCGAGATATTCCACTCAACATTACGTCGTTCATCCTGGTTTATAGCCAAGCAGGTACTCTGTAGTTCCTTCAAGTTCACATTGAAGTATTGATAACGGAAGTTCTGAACTTTCAGTATTGTCCGGAATAGTACCTCCTATTTCTATGATAAATTTAATCTCTTCCATGTAAAGCTATGACATGTTAAATTCCTGGATCACACTATTTGGAAGGGGGCAACTGTTTTAGTAATATTTTGTAAGGAGGCTACCACATAGTTATATAGAGGATGCTCAAAAAGAATAATGACAAGATTGCAAACAATTTTTTTTTGATAAGTGCAATGAGAAGATATTAAATAGCATTAGTTGTCATTTCATGTTGCTTGCTCTTGGGTGATAAGGGCCACATTTGCATACATTTCTGCCTTATAGGGATCATTTCGGTGACACTGGTAGATATGTTATCCCATGAGTGAAGAATCTGGTATCTTTGAAAAGTGAGCAATGACTTTATCCTAATTGCAAGTGTTGTTCACCAATAATCTCACTTGATCTACTTTTTGTGAATTTATCAGGAAAATGAGAAACGATGGCTTCTGCTATGTGGGAGCGGAAAAATCTATTTGTAAGCGATTTGGAGACAAAAGTATGTAGAGGC
Source organism: Triticum dicoccoides (assembly GCF_002162155.2). Taxonomy (NCBI): domain Eukaryota; kingdom Viridiplantae; phylum Streptophyta; class Magnoliopsida; order Poales; family Poaceae; genus Triticum; species Triticum dicoccoides. Next base: position 792,418,312 of record NC_041385.1, on the reverse strand, counting down.
ACCGTTGTTGTCGTCGCGACATATTTAGTTGTACAGTACTGTGGCACAGTATATATATAGCAGCTCATGTCATGTGCACACATTTTTATGGGCTCCCAGACCATGTCAATATTTCTTACATCGAATGATTTAAAGAGTTTGCAAGGTCTTGCTGATAATTCTTATGTTGCGTCATTTATACTAACAGGTGCAATTGCACAATAGGCTATACTGCTATATCTTAAAACTGTGCTTTAATTTATTTGGCTCCACGCGTGCAATATGGCTCCTTACAAATAAATAAATAAAGAGTATAAATGGTGGATCGTACGTTAGTTTGGTGGTACGTTAATTTACTGGTCTAGGTTTGTAGTCTTTTATCACGGAGTTGTTTTGATAAATTTACGAACAAAAAACATTCATCATATTTCTCTTAGGGAAAAAATTTACCTTGCCTAGGTGTCGGTTGATTTCACGGAGTCAAACCATAATCTTACGTTGGCTAACAGTCGCCTTATGGATGGAATGGAAGCACACGTCAAGCCTGGACCAGTGTCGTAAGTTTACATCACACAAAAAGGAAAAATTGCATCGCGTGCATATATATATTGGCATCGTCTCAGCAAGGATCGAACATAGTCCAAACCGACTCCAACACACATATACGGCAACTGACTCAAACAAGTACTCGTACGCACAGAAGTTACTTTCCTAATCCTAGTTGGACTAGTACTACCAGCGTGATGCAACATGCAAGCTTCCCGGATACTCTAGCTAATCTAATTACTAGGCACTCTCAGGACAAGATTATCAAACACTCCGCCGGCCACCGCCTCTTCCAGGTCCCGGCCTCTTCGCCAGTCGCCACCTCCTTCTGGGCGTGGCCCCGTCTGGCAGCTCTGCCGGCCATGCCAGACCCTGGACCATTGCATCATGCGCGTGTTCGTGCGCTTGAATTAGAGTCAGGGTGGACACGGTCCGGGCTGGTCCGGTCCTGACCGAGCCGCCGTTTCGACCGGCCGACGGTGGACCAGACCGGACCGGACCGACCAGCTTGGTGATCTTGATTCCAGGGACCGGACCGGGGGCGCTCCAGCCCGGGATGGATCGAGAGGACCGGCCGTGATTACCGCGGAAGAGGGCAGAGCGCGTATAGGGGTGCTGGAGGAGGAGGAAGAGGTGCAGAGATAACACTGGTGGAAAAGGGGCCTTTGGTCGCGGTTCGCAACTGCCATTAGTCGCGGTTGCGCAACCGCGA
>NC_041385.1:792411924-792416268 GCF_002162155.2 Triticum dicoccoides | reverse complement strand
TTCCTCTTGAAGTGGTCGGAAGCGAGCTTCTGGACTAAGCATCATCCGGAGGTTATTCCTCTGAGCATTGGTATCACTCGGAACCCGCCGCTCAGAGGTGTATCTCCGGATCATCTCACAGACATAGTATGCACATAGATTGGTCCCCGCTGGCTGAATATCCTCACCATTCTTAGCCTTTGACCTTTTGAATTCTAGCTCTTTTTTGAATTCACCGACCTTTGTATCTACGAACCGTCTCCAAACCCTACGAGGCAAAGAAAATTAAATGAACAAGAGAGTTATTAGTTACTTGATATTAGGAAATGAACGAAATAGGCCGATCGATATAGAGCGCAAATGAATGAAAATAATTACTTCTGCAGCATTCTTCTCATGCCGCCCCAAAGCTTTGGATCCTTATTCAGAGAGTCGTGGACGAGACATTCTGAGGTGTCAACTTTAATTACTAGCAGAATCCAGGGGAACCTGCGGACACGATACATGCACAGTACGTCATGCATAACTCATCGATTAGCCGGCCACATACCATGCATGGAGTAAACAAAAGAGAATGTGCTCAAGACAGAAACACTCATCCAAAATGGTAAGGAAATAGAATATCACTTTTGAGTTCCTCCTTTGTAAGAAACTGCCACAGGTCTGCCTCCATGTCGGCGGGGTGATGCTCCAACACATATCCATTAACGATGTGTGGGTCAATGAACCCAACATCATGGATGTTCCTTACTCTGCATTCCTTAATCTTCATTCTGCATGTATAATAGCGGACACAACAATATAGTTAGGACATATATATAGTGCAGGCAATATGAACGAGATGGGATAGAAATAAATCACTTACAGAACGTAGCAACTGATGATAGATTTGTCGAGCTCGCGCAGATTGAAAAGCTGGAACAATTCACTCAGATGAATTTGTACATAGTAATGTTTGAAGTGATGCTCATATCTAACTTCCACATAAATATATTCTTTGGCGTTTTTATTTTTTATGTAACCCTTATACCATTTCAGCAAACCTTTCATTTGTGGAGGTAGATCCTCTTCCTGCGCAGGCTCGACGAGAGGCCCATTCTTCACATATGTAATTACTACCTCCTTCATTGGCGCCTCATCAAGGCCTAACAGTTCACGAAGAGTAATACCTAAGTTGGCCGCTTGTTCTCTGGCACTCGTTACAGTCAATCCATGTGCTGCCGCAGCTGCTATGATATCGGGGTCATCCGGACCGGCGGCTTTCACTATAAGCGGGGCAATCGATTATTTACTTTGTTCCCCGAGCTGGGCAACTCGTTTCCCGCTTTTTTTACTTTCTAATTCCGTTTTCTCGGCCTCCTCCAAGGCTTTGTTCTCCTGGTTCTCCGCCCGCTCTTTCTTCTCCTTCAACATGAGTGCCTTCCTACGAAGTTCACGTGCATAGTCGTCAGGCAGATTCTTCGCGTCTTGGGACGGTGTGCTCAAAAATGACTTAGCCCACTTCTTTTGCTCATCAGAAAATACTGGCTTGGGCTCGGGCTCTCTTTTCTTCTCGCAGTCCGCCTTCCATTTCTCATGATCAGCAGCCGCGGCCGCGGCAGTTTCCTCGGCACTACGTTCCCAAGGCCTTGTGGGGAGAGGCTTCAGTGATGGCTCCGGTACCTTTGTGGTCTTAGGTACATAAGGGTCCGGGTTAATAATCCAGGACTGCTTCTGCTTCTTTGCCGGAGGTGGATTGGGGGACGGCGTCTGATCACCCGCCGGACGAGGACTGGGGGGGCGGCGTCTGATCACCCGCCGGACGTTGTGGACTGGGGGGCGTCGGCTGACGTGACGGAGGTGTAGGTGAACCGCCACCACCACCACCACCGTAGGGGGTGGACTTGTTGTCCTTGGCGCCTCGCCTGGAAACTTGATAAACTTCTTTTGCCATAGAATGAAATGGCGCTTGACATCTCCAAGTCTTTTCTCCCCTTCAGGTGTAGCAATGTCAATCTCCAGGTCCTCAAACCCTTGGACTATGTCCTCCACCGTGACACGAGCATAGCCATCTTGAATGGGGTTGTTGTGGTGGAGTGCTCCAGGTAAACATGGTAAAGCACTGCCGATGGCTACCTTCATGGACATGTTCCCGATAGGATAATACAGATGACATTCTTTCATCTCCTTTATATCGTCCACGGGGTAGCGAGGAGGCTCCGGTGCAGTAATTTCGACCACCAGAGGCTCCGGTGCAGTAATTTCGACCACCAGAGGCTCCGGTGCAGTAATTTCGATCGTCGGTGCATCTGCACCAGCCGATGGGGCCTCCGTGGAAGCCACACTGCTTCTCCGCTGCTGGCTTCTGAGATCCGCTGGATGATCTTCATGCTGCGCCCGAGCTGCATCTCTTTCGGCTACTAGTACACTCACGGTTTTCTTCATCACATCCATTTCCGATGCCAACCGCGCCACAACATCTGCTTCCCGATCCATCTTTCTCTTCCGGCTTCTGTAACCGTACGGGTCATCGTTCTAGGGGAACCCTATTTTCCACGGAATGTACCCCATGCCTCGTACACGTCCTCCGTGTTCAGGATTCCCGAGGGCTTTTCTCAGCGCGTCGTTCTCTCTGTTGAACTTGATCTTCCCCTCTTGAGCATCCCTCATTGCGTCAATAAGGGCTTGGGTGGGTTTAATTATTTTGCCCCGGTAAACACACTCCCCTGTCTCCGGGTTCAGCGTTCCCCCATGCCCGTACCACCAGCTTTTGGCCCTTGGGTCCCATCCCTCCGTACCTGGACGGATTCCTCGCCCCCTCAGCTCGTTCTCCATCTTCTCCCACCTAGGCTCCCAAAGGCGATACCCTCCTGGCCCCATAATATGATTGTACTCCTTCTTAGCCGCATTTTCCTTATTTTTTTCGATATTTGAATGAACTGCTCCGATTTCTTTTGCTTCACAAATTCTGGCCAATCATGTTTCAGTTTCTCATATTGTCCTTTGAAATCCGGAGTCTTGTTCTGCTTGACAAAGTCATGGACTAGATTTTGCTTGAATTTCTGGAATGCGTCGGCCATCTTATGAAGAGCGAACTGTTTGACTAGCCTCCTCCTCTCCTTGTTTTCCTCAGTCTTGTTACCCTCCTCATCGAATTTGTTGTATTCCGGAGGTAGAACAAAATGTTCCATAAGCTTCTTGAAGCAATCTTTTTTTGTTCTCTTATCGACAAAAGTGAAACCAGCAATTCGTGCCCTCTTTGGCTTATTCCACTCCTGGACGGTGATCGAGACGTTGTCTCTAACAATGGCTCCGCATTGGTTGACAAACTTGATGGTGTTCTTGCGGGGCTCCAGCGGCCTGCCGGTTGCACTGTCGACAACCTCGATGGTGCATGTTTCTCCTTGTTTCATCGTCTTGGTTGCGCCACGCTTTGACGACGTACTCGATTGTTTCGACGATCCGGCCGAGGGCTAAAATAAGAAAGAGAGTCGCGCGCGTTAGTACACACATATTTATTCAAATCAGTTAGTTTGTATCACCAGAGGCTCAATGTATATATATACCTCGGCGCCGGAGGTGGTTGCTACTTCCATTTGCAGATCGTCGTTTATCGATGTTTGTTCGGCATCATCTTGCTGACGGCGCCCTTCATCTTCACTGTCAAGGTTCAGATAAGAAGAGATATCATCTTCTTCTTGTCCGGTCGGCACATATAGAATATCGCCGTTTATGATGCCGAACATATGTGCTTCACCGTCCGGATCATAGTTGTCCATAATCGGGTCAGCTCTATCGTCCGCCATTATGTCAGTCCTGAAAACATGTAGTAAAAACAAATTAATTAAGTGTAGAAGGGGAGCGGTGGTGGTGGCGGTGGCGAAAGGGCGGTGGCAAAAGGAGGGGGCGAGGAAGGGGTGGGAGAGGGTGTCGCGGTAGAGCGCGAGACGGGGCGGCAGACGACGGCGTCACGGAGAGGGAGGCGAGGACAACACACATGTATAACCCTCGCCGCCCCCTCTCGATCCCTAACAAAAACACCGCGCGCATCGCCGCCCCCCTCGCCGCCCCCTCTGATCCGTATATACGTTTTTTTGTTAATTATCAAATTTTACGGTTTTTTTTGTTAATTATCAAGTTTTAAGTTATTTTACCGTTTTTGTTAAACTAATTAACTAGTTAAAATTAAAAAGAACAAAAAAAAGAAAAAAAAAGAAAAAATTCTCTCTCTCTCTCCACGATCTCGCTCTCTGTAGAGAGGCGCACGCGTGCGCGCGCGGCAGCGAGGCCGGCCGGCGGCGTTGAGGGCGGGCGAGAGGCGGCGCGGTGGGCGAGGGAGGCCGGCGGGCGGCATACGAGGGCGAGAGGGGGCGGCGGGCGCCGTAC
>NC_041385.1:792407272-792411914 GCF_002162155.2 Triticum dicoccoides | reverse complement strand
AAGGGTAACCTTTAGTCGCGGTTGGCCAGACCAACCGCGACTAAAGGGGTTTTTGGCGGGTTTTTGCGTTCCCGCGCGCAACGACCTTTAGTCGCGGTTGGGCAGGCCAACCGCGACTGAAGGTATTTTTCAAAATACTTTTTCTTTTTCAAAATCTTAAAAATACAAATAATATATCAAAAAATTCAAAAAAATAAAACTAATTCAATTCAATATGTTATAAACACAAATATTATATCAAAAAATTCAGAAAAATAAAACTAATTCAATTCAAAATTCTAAAAATACAAATAATATATCAAAAAATTAAGAAAAATAAAACTAATTCAATTCAAAATGTTAAAAATACAAATAATATATCAAAAAATTCAGAAAAATAAAACTAATTCAATTCAAAATCTTAAAATTCAAATAATATATCAAAAAATTAAGAAAAATAAAACTAATTCAATTCAATATGTTAAAAATACAAATAATATATCAAAAAATTCAGAAAAATAGAACTAATTCAATTCAATATGTTAAAAACACAAATATTATATCAAAAAATTCAGAAAAATAAAACTAATTCAATTCAAAATTCTAAAAATACAAATAATATATCAAAAAATTAAGAAAAATAAAACTAATTCAATTCAAAATAATATACTAGAGGCCGGCCGTCGGCTATGGTGGTACGGCCGGACTCTGCAGAGCGTCATGGACTACATCACGGCCGGGGATATCCCCCGAGCCACGAGCGCCGCCCGACGACAGCGACGACAGCAGCGACGACGACGGCGGCAACTTAGAAGGCGACGACTACCAGTACAACGGCGGCGGCTATGAAGACTACGAGTATGCATATTATACGCCTAGGCAGGAGTATGATTAAATCACTCCAAATTTCATGTATCATCAGTGGTATCTCGAATCATTCGAAAATGGACACCAAACACATCACGGGTAATATAATTCACATGATCCATTCAACAAAGTTTGGTACAATAAATTATTACACATCATTTCTTCCCTTGTGTCCCTGCTTGCTTACGATTGTGCCGTATCCATGGAGCATCCTCATCATTTAACTTAATGCTTGGGTCGGTGTTCACTTTGAAGGGCGGAATTTCAGCAAACATATTATAATCTTCTGACATGTCTGTCTTGTCCTCCACTCCCACGATGTTTCTTTTCCCTGAAAGAACAATGTGGCGCTTTGGATCATCGCATGATGTACTGATCGTTTTCTTATCTTTCCGTTTCCTCGGTTTGCTACTCATGTCCTTACATAGAAAACCTGAGCGACATCTTTCGCTAGGACGAATGGTTTGTCAAGGTAACCAAGATTGTTGAAATCCACCATTGTCATTCCGTATTGCTGGTCCACCTTTACCCCACCTCCTGTTAGCTTGAACCATTTGCACCGGAACAAAGGGACCTTAAAGGAGGGTCCATAGTCAAGTTCCCATATCTCCTCTATGTAACCATAATATGTGACCTTTTGCCCATTCTCGGTTGCTGCATCAAAGCGGACACCACTGTTTTGGTTGGTGCTCTTTTTATCTTGGGCGATCGTGTAAAATGTATTCTCATTTATCTCGTACCCTTGGAAAGTCGTTATAGTCGAAGATGGTGTCTTGGCCAACATGTACAGCTGATCTACAACATCATTGTCATTCATTAAATGTTTTCTCAACCAACTGCCGAAAGTCTCCATGTGGGCCTTCCTAATCCAGGATTCAGGCTTCCCCGGGTTGTCCGAGCGTAAAATATTCTTGTGTTTCTCAAAGTACGGAGCCACCAAGCTGGAATTGGTCAATACAGTGTGGTGTGCTTCAGTCAGAGAATGGCCGTCCATACATATCGTTGATTTCCTTCCGATCGTGCCTTTTCCACTTAGTCTCCCCTCGTGCCGCGATCGAGGAAGACCAATCGGCTTAAGGTCAGGAACAAAGTCAACACAAAACTCAATTACCTCCTCATTTCCATAGCCCTTGGCGATGCTTCCTTCTGGCCTAGCACGGTTACGAACATATTTCTTTAATACTCCCATGAACCTCTCGAAGGGGAACATATTGTGTAGAAATACAAGATCGAGAATGAAAATCTCTTCGACTAGGTGAACCAAGAGGTGCGTCATAATATTGAAGAAGGATGGCGGGAACACCAACTCGAAACTGACAAGACATTGGATCACATCGTTCTGTAACCGTGGTAGATCTTCTGGATTGATTACCTTCTGAGAGATTGCATTGAGGAATGCACATAGCTTCACAATGGCTACTCAAACATTTTCCGGCAGGAGCCCCCTCAAAGCAATCGGAAGCAATTGCGTCATAATCACGTGGCAGTCGTGAGACTTCAGATTTTGGAACTTTTTCTCCACCATATTTATTATTCCCTTTATATTGGACGAGAATCCAGACGGGACCTTCATACTGCTCAGGCATTCAAAAAAGATGACCTTCTCTTCTTTGGTCAGAGCGTAGCTGGCACGACCTTGAAACCATTCCGGATGCCGGTCATCAGGGTCTTTCAAACGTTGCTGGTCCTGTCGTGCTTCCTTTGTATCATTTGTCTTCCCATACACGCCCAAGAAGCTTAGGAGGTTCACGCAAATATTCTTCGTAACGTGCATCACGTCGATTGCAGAGCGGACTTCTAGGACTTTCCAATATTCTAGCTCCCAGAATATAGATTTCTTCTTCCACATGGCTGCGTGCCCGTCAGCTCCCTTCGGAACTGATTGTCCGCCAGGACCCTTTCCAAAGATGACTTTCAAATCCTTGACCATATCAAATACCTCAGCACCAATGCGTTCCGCAGGCTTCGGCCGGTGATCTGCCTTGCCGTTGTAATGCTTGCCTTTCTTTCTTACTGGATGAATTTTTGGAAGAAATCGACGATGCCCAAGGTACACGTTCTTCTTACAATTTGGAAAATGTACACTTTCAGTCTCATGTAAGCAGTGCGTGCATGCATTGTATCCCTTATTTGACAGTCCCGAAAGGTTACTAAGAGCAGGCCAATCGTTGATGGTTACGAAAAGCAACGCTCGTAGGTTAAATTCCTCTTTTTTGTGCTCATCCCACACACGGACACCAGGTCTGCCCCACAGCTGTAAAAGTTCATCAACTAATGGCCTTAGGTACACATCGATGTCGTTGCCGGGTTGCTTCGGACCTTGGATGAGCACTGGCATCATAATGAACTTCCGCTTCATGCACAACCAAGGAGGAAGGCTGTAGATGCATAGAGTCACGGGCCAGGTGCTATGGCTGGAGCTCTGCTCGCCAAAAGGATTCATGCCATCTGTACTTAGACCAAATCTTATCTTCCTTGCGTCAGCTGCAAAATCTTTGAACTCTCTGTCGATCTTTCTCCATTGCGTTCCATCTGCGGTGTGTCTCAACTCCCCGTCCGACTTACGGTCCTCTTTGTGCCATCGCAACAACTTGGCATGCTCTTTGTTCCTGAAAAGACGTTTCAACCGTGGTATTATAGGAGCATACCACATCACCTTGGCGGGAACCCTCTTCCTTGGTTTCTCGCCCTCAACATCGTCACCAGGGTCATCGCCTCTGATCTTATAACGCAATGCAGTGCATACCGGGCATTCATTCAAATTCTCGTATTCACCGCGGTAGAGGATGCAGTCGTTGATGCATGCATGTATCTTCAGAACCTCTAAACCTAGAGGGCAGACAACCTTCTTTGCTTCGTACGTACTGGCGGGCAACTCGTTATTCTTTGGAAACATATTCTTCAACATTTTCAGCAAGTTTTCAAATTCCGAGTCAGCTACACCTTCCTGTGCCTTCCATTTCAGCAAATCCAGTGTGCAGCCCAGCTTTTTCAGACCATCATCGCATCCGGGGTACAACGACTTTCTGTGATCCTCTAACATGCGATCCAAATTCTCCCTCTCCTTTTCAGTTTCGCAGCGTCTCCGTGCATCAGCAATGGTCCGACCAAGATCATCAACGGTCTCATCACGTGCCTCTTCTTCACCTTCACCTTCCCCTTCACCTTCCCCTTCACCTTCAGCATCCTCCATGAAAGTATCACCGAAATGAGCAAGATAGCTTTCATCGATGAAATCATCCCCTTCTTCATCTTCTTCCATTATAACCCCTCTTTCTCCATGCTTGGTCCAACAATTATAGCTTGGCATGAAACCGTGCCGAAGCAGGTGCAGGTGAACTTCTCTTGAGGAAAACTAACCCTTCTGATTCTTACATTCAACACATGGACAGATAACAAAACCCTTCTGCTTGTTCGCATTAGCCACTACGAGGAAATCTTTCAAACCCGTAGTGAACTCGCGGGAGAGTCGGTTACCGTACATCCATTGCCGATTCATCTGCATTATTATAATATAAAATATATAATTAACCATCATGCATTTGTTAAACTAACTAGCTATAAACAATAGAAATTAAACAATGAACAACACACATGCATATTTTATCAATGACACACATGCATGAAAGGTTCAAGTTGCTAACCGCGATCGAGGAGGAAAAAATAAATGAGGAACCTCAAGTGTGGCTCCAACACTTCATATCATGTTTGTTTCACCCTCTTGGGGCATTTCATCAAACACCTTGTGTGCATAAGAGGAACCAAAAGCAAACCTACACCCCCTTGTGAAGCTTGT
>NC_041385.1:792400700-792406841 GCF_002162155.2 Triticum dicoccoides | reverse complement strand
CTTTAGTCGCGGTTGGCCTGGCCAACCGCGACTAAAGCCCATCACGTGCACCAGCTGGCCACCGAGCGCCCTGGGCCCAAGCCTTTGGTCGCGGTTCGTCTGCCGAACCGCGACTAAAGACTTCATTAGTCGCGGTTCCTACAGTTTCGCTACTAATGGGGCTGGACGGAAGCCTCTTTTTCTACCAGTGGAACTCCGTTGTCGAGATCGGCGACGATGAACACCAGCAGCAATTGGACTCGGCGGCATCGGCTGGGGCGCGACTGTTAGCCATGAATCTATGCATGTCTATTCTTATCAGTTTTTCTCTTGCATGCAAGTAGTGTAGCGCGTGCATGACCTGACCCCTCGATTTTCTGTGTGCGGGCATTGCCCTGATTAGTGGATCAAGTTTGACGTGGAGTCAGTCGTGGGATGGCCCCATAATTATTGGAATGAAGAATGTTTCTCTCATTCTTTCTGTTTTAAGCAGTGGTATTCTATTCCAACGAACGATTTTATACACTGTGATATTTGACACACGTGTGCCATATAAGCAAAACTGTCACACCTCTACTTTTTTCATTTTAAAGGACCACACGATTCCTCGTCCTTTGACCTTGCCTCCTCCCAGACGACACTGTAGGCTCGCCCGAGAATCCTGCTTCTCCCGCACATCTCAGGCGCCCACCCCTGAGAAAATTGTCACTTCTTCACATCTACCACATGATTTCTCCTTAGGACAAAGTTACCATGGTATTTGTATGCAAGTTATCACGCATGTGTTGCATAACTTACCGTGCTATTTACATAGAATGTACCAGGTATCTATGCTTCAACAACTACAACCCTTCAAAGTTACCACTGTGTTTTGTACACAAGTTATAAGGTCTTCGATGTGTAAAATACCATGGTACTTACACATAAGTAATCAGGGTATATGTACATCAACCACCCCCGATCAAAGTTATCATGAGGGATTGTACATGAGTTACCGGGTCTACAGTCCGTATATTATCATGGTACTTGCACCTAAAAACCTGGGTGTGTTTTGGTAGCTTTTTCCATGGGTCAAAAATTACCACGAAGTTTTTGCGCAACTTATCACGTCTATAGCACATGTGCCCCTCATGACACTAAACATTATGTGACTTTCTCGTGGCACACCATGCATTCTGTTCATCCAAGAGCCCCACGCGCGAGGCGAGCGTATGTTTTTAACAACTTAGTTTCCTTTGATCAAAAAGTTACCATCATGTTTATATTGCAAGTTATCGGTTATGCGGTGCTTATATTATCATGTTAGTTACACAAAAAATATTGAGGATGTTTTGAACAACTTTTTCCGGGGACAAAAAGTTATCATGGTGATTCTAGGTAAGCTATCAAGCCTGTAGTGCTTAAAATATCATGCTATTTACACAAAATTTATCAGGGGTATGTGTTAGCAAATCCCCCTCCCCCTACGGGTCAAAAACTTATCATGGTATTTAGTTATTGCAGTGCATATGTTTTCATGCTATTTACACATAAAAATGCCAGGGGAGGGAGGTATACTACTGTGCTATTTACACAGAAGATGCCAGAGTATCTTTTCAAAAAAAATCCCTACGGTCAAAGTTACCATGGTGTTTCTACCTCGGTTATCAGATGTGCGTTGCATATATTACCATCTATTTACACATAAATTACTGGGTATCTTTTCACATTTGTCATCCCCAATGGTTAAAGTTACCACAATGTTTGTATCTAAATTATCAGGTCTATGACGTGAATGTTATCGTGCTATTTACAGAAATTACCGGGGGGCGGGTTCAACAAATTTATTCCCAATGATCAAAGTTACCACAAACATGTCAAAAACAGTATTTTCCTTAGCTTGCTCAACAAATAGTGTCATAGGTGAGGTGATTAGCTCCCTTTGTTGATTACCTGCAGAACAGAGATCAAATCCTAGTCCAAACATTATTTTTGCTGAAAATCGGAAAGGCGCGTGGGCCATAATTGACGATTACGAAAATTAGGAAGGCACAAGCGGGTGTGCCCGATAAAATCGGGGAGGGCGTGCAGGAAAGGAAAGAAATCGGGGGAGGTCATGAGGGAAAGGAAGGAGATCGGGAGGCGTGCGGGAAAGGAAAGAAATCGAGAGAACGTGCAGGGAAGGAAGGAGATCGGGAGGGAAATGACGGCGCAGGATGCGTGTGGCAGTTTCGCAATGTGCCACACGGTTGCCAAATACATTTTTCGATTATACCAACCTTTAGGTACGTACCAGTAGTTGAATTGGATTGCACTTACCTTCTGAAAATAGTGGGGCAATTCAATCCACATAAAATGACACGTATAGATTTCGTAAAAATAATATATGGGAGTTTCCTTCTGTATTTTTTGGGATGACGCTTAGTCGCAAACTAAGGAAACGGCAGCGCAGAGTTAGTCGTGGGATGCATGGCGCCGTGACTGTCGGATCTAATCCCGTTTCTTTCGTTCTTGCTACTTTCAGGAAAAATGGTAGCGCGTGACATGAGTCTTCTTCTACCTCTTCCCTGTCCCTATGTCAATTGACTGAATTATACTTGATGCCGGTGATCAGCGGCGAGGCGGGGCATGGCCGGGAAGTCGCCGGTGGTTGCGACGACGAGGAACGAGGTGCACCTTCGGTCCGCTCGGTCAGACCGGTCAAAGACCGGACCGGACCAAAAAAAATTTGGGCTGATATTTGGTAACCGGACCGACCAATTCTTTCAACGAGCCAAGACCGATCGGTCCGGTCCGGAACGGGCCACGAGCGGGCCGAAAAGCCCGCTCGCTCCGTCCAACCTGATATTAGAGCCAGCCCGACGCTGCTCCTCCGGCCGCAGGCTCCGCTCCATGTCGCCCGTCCGACGCGACTGACCACTGACCTCGCGTGGTGCTTCTCCTGTGTAGACCGCGTCCCGCGGGCTGCCAGACTTGATCGATGGTCCAGCGCCAGCTGCTGTTCCACTGCTGCTGCCAGAAACCTCTTTTTACCGGTTCAGGGATGTACCGGTGGAACATCCACGGTTGATTTGCTTTCAGATGTGTGCGTCGGTCCCATCACCTCATAAGTATATGCATGTATTCAGCTTCACACAATTTCGTATCTCTCTTTCTTCCTCTGACAACTTTTCCACCACATGCGTACTATTGACAGCCTTTTGTCACACAGGTATGGGTGGGTCATGAAAAGTGCATGTGCATGCATGGAATAAACTCACTCTTTCTCCTATTTATCTTCACAAATCCCTATATTTACCGTTTATTTGATAATTCAATTAAGTCGTACCTTTTAAACTATAATTTCATTTTTAATGTTAGTTTCACATTTTTTTTGTCCACAGCTCATCTACAAGTAGCTATTTCAATTCGTATCTAACTGAAATCATATCTAACTCTTTCAAAAATTATCTAGTTTCACCACATTGAAATATAAATTTCACATATCTTGCACAAACCATTACAGTTAATTAGTTTAACAACTTGCAACACCACATTGAAATATATTTCAGGGAAGTAATTACATATTTCTCAGGGAAGTAATTTCATATATTTCAATACATATCTCACTGAAATAACAAGAGATATAACAAATAGCAGTTTCATATATTTCAGAGAAGTAATTTCATATATTTTCGCAGAACTTAGCTTCACAACTTGCAACACCAAATTGTCAGGGAAGTAATTTCATATATTTCAATACATATCTCACTGAAATAACAAGTTACAGAAATAACAAATAGCAGTTTCATATATTTCAGAGAAGTAATTTCATATATTTTCACAGAACTTAGTTTCACAACTTGCAATACCACATTGAAATATATTTCAGGGAAGTAATTTCATATATTTCAATACATATCTCATCGAAATAACAAGTTACAAATTTATGAAATAGCAGTTTCATATATTTCGGAGAAGTAATTTCATCTATTTTCCGTAGTGTTTAAGAACGAGTGAAATTAGTTCTTTTAAATGAGTGAAATCATTTTTGTGAAATTAGTGAGCTTGTTCTTGAATATGAGTGAAATATATATTTTTAAATAAGTGAAATTAGTGTTTCAAATGATTGAAATTAGTTTTTTTAACGAGTGAAATCATATTTTTTGGGAAATTAGTGAAACAGTCGAAATCACTTTTGTGAAATACCGAAATAATCTTATGTTTTCTGAAAGTGATTTCAAAGATAATTGAAATATATAAAATAAAAAGTAGTTGAAATATATCCTAGATTGATCTTGTTTTGAAGGTCTTGTCGGCGCGAATTCTAATATATAAAAACTTTTAAAAAGGGACATTTGCTTAAAAAGATATCGATCATACAAAATATGAGGATGGAAATTAATACATGTTAGATGTATGGGAGAGAGAATGCATGCATGTACGGTTATTTTTCTCTTTGCTATCTCTCTCCTCTGTAAAAGGCTGACACCCAGTAGATATATGTACTTTCTGCCAGGGTGTGTCAGTAGTATTCACAATGTATACAGCGAGATATGATTTACGTCGTTAGACTACACGAATCTTGATGAAATGCATGCACGGTTATTTTTCTCTTTGCTCTCTCTCTCTGTAAAAGGCTGACACCCAGTAGATATATGTACTTTCTGCCAGGGTGTGTCAGTAGTATTCACAATGTATACAGCGAGATATGATTTACGTCATCAGACTACACGAATCTTGATGAAATGCATGTGTGGTGGATTTCTAACCGGTACATCCCGGTTCAGGTAAAAAAAATATTCGCTGCTGCTGCTTGCTGCTCTTCTGAGCCGGCCACCCTTCTCACGCGCTTGTGCATTGACTGCGTGGTCAATCGATCCACCTGCCTACGCGGGATTGCTCTATTTGCCCGGCTTTATTCGGCTGCCTGGCCTGACGGCCTGAAGTTTTGTCGTTGTTTTAAAAAAGAGAGAGAGAGAAAAAAAGAAAAAAAAGAAAAAGAAAGAGAGGGAAAAAAAGAACAGGTACGATGCTTTCGTCGCGTATGCTTCCCCCTTGCTACCCGGTGTTTCTCGACGGTGTTCCATATATTGATCCCATCTCGCACATGCGCCTTTTCTCGGTGCTTGGTGCTCACCTGCTTGGAGGTGGTGGTTGTCACTCTACACCGACACCTTTTGCGACATCCAACGATTGCTGGCCACTCCATATCGGCTTATTCGGCAGCTACACCGCCTCCTCAAGCCGCTTCTTTGCATTGGTGTTGGTCGTTCTTCATCGATTTTTCCCATGACTTCCGCACTTGGTGATTATCGCTCTACACCAACGCCTCTCCCGGCTTCTGTGCGCAGCGGTGACCGTTGTACGTTGACTCCTCTCACGACTTCCGTGCGCGGCGGTGATCGCTCTATGTTGACTCCCCCAGCGCCTTCCACATGCGGCTCTGCGGATGGTGGCGACTGCTCATCGTCGGCAAATATTTCTACCACAACCTCTTCTAACGTGTCGCTGTCTGCGCGTGAGATTGCACAACTGTGATGCCTACTTGATGCTTGGGATTCTTCACCAACAGTTTCTGCAGGTTCCGTGATAGACTCTTCTGGCAATGAGAAATCACATTCAACCCATTCAGGTACATCCCCATGGATTCTTGATATTGGAGCGTCTTTTCATATGACTTTTGATTCTTCCATTTTGACCTCCGTTCGACCTATCGACTCTCCTGTTCGTATTCTTACGGCTGATAGCACCCCCTCCCTATAGCTACACTACTAGGAAAAGGCCTACTAATGGCGCACCAGTTTTGTCTACTAATGGCGCACTACCGGTGCGCCATTAGTACCACGCCACTAGTATTTTTTACTAATGGCGCACCACTGGTGCACCATTAGTATCTGGTATACTAATGGCGCACCAAGCAGTGGGCCATTAGTTTCGCCCACAGTGCGCCACTAGTGTCTGCTATACTAATGGCGCATCATATTGTAGTGCGCCATTAGTAACAATTTTTTAATTTTTTTTGGTTTTTTCTTAATCTCAGGTCACTATTTCACATATGAGATATACATACATAGCCAACACATAGCCAACACATAGTTCCATATAACAATCATAGCCAACATATATATATATACAACAAGCATCCATATAACAATCATAGCCAACACACAAGTTACATCATATATACATACATAGCCAACA
>NC_041385.1:792396924-792399812 GCF_002162155.2 Triticum dicoccoides | reverse complement strand
ATATATATATCATTTTGGAGATCTGACATACCTGACAAAGTTCAGTTCTCATGCATTTTCTTCTCCTTATCCTTCCTCAGCCTGATGCGCCAAGAGCGGCGAGGCGGTGGAGGCAGTGGAGGCAGTGGGATGTAGTCTTCTACCACAATTGGCGTGGTCATGTCTCCCAGCTGTGGGATCGCTGGCGCCACCGCCGGTGCGTGGTCATTGTCAGGCACCACCACCATTGCGAGGCCACCTTCAGGCAGGACGGGCACGACCATCGCTAGGTCATCCTCAGCCACCTCCATCTCTTGCCCATGGTCAGCCACCACCATCTCTTGCCCTTGGTCAGCCACCACCAACGCTAGTTCATCCTCAGCCTGATGCCCATCGTCATCCTGCAGCTCCTCATCCCCACTCTGCTCCTCTTCTCCCCCACTCTGCTCCTCTTCATCCTTCTTGTTGTCTATGCTGCTGCCAGAACCGCTGCTGCTTTCGCTAAAGCCAGAATCGGTGTTGCTTTTTCTACAGCCATAGTCGCTGCTGCTTTGGCTGTAGCCAGTGTCGCTCCTGCTGCTCCCATTACCTGTCCAAATGCAACAATGACCGTTAACAATCGGTGTGAGACAAAGCCAAATGTAGAGGAATAAGAAGAGGCAGAACTTACCGGCATCATCATCGTCAGCGTAGCGCATGCGACACATAGTCACGTTGAACACCTTCACGATGAGCATGGTGGCGTCGTCGTCGTACCTGAAGAGAAGGAAGTACCCCAGCCGCAGGTCGTAGGCACGGTAGAACTTCTCCCACCCACGAGACAAGTATATGTGGACCTCCTTGATCACCAACTCCACATCCCACTGCCTGCGAAACCCGCTGCCGGCCTGTAGCAGCTTCACATTATTTGGCGGATCTTCACCCAGCATGTTCATAAAACTGTCAGGCAGCCTCTGCAGTTTGGGACAATGAGTGGTGTAGCAAACAACAGATATCATAATGAGATGGGTGAAGGGGAGATCTCTCGTTTTATATACATGCGTCATGGATGATACTGAAGTCCCAAGTATGATACTGAAGAACTCGGAAGCATCCAACTCGTATTGCGGTGTCGCAGAGCGGCGGTGGCTGCTTCCCGCCATCTCTGATAAGCAGCAGAAGAGACAAATTAGTACCCTTACAACAGATCATAAAACATGCATGATAACAGGCATTAGTCGCAAGTACCCCATATGTCCTATTTTTACCAAAGTCATGCTAAAATTCACGGAAAATTTTAGCTTTACCTTTGCTGAAAATAGTACATATGGAGTACCCGAATTTGCCGGAACGAAAGTTAATCGACATTCCGGCAAACTCAAGGGCCTCTCGGGGTACCTGCAAAATCATTATCCCCGCGTAATGAAGTCGCCAATGGGTCATTTCAGAAGATCACAAGTAGCATCATCACAAGATCACAAGTAGCATCATCACAAACTACACCCTGACATAACTTTGTCACACTCTTGCTTTCTAACTTCAGATCAAGCACCATTTCATGACACCATCAAGTAGAGAAGAACACATACTGGAAAGAATGCATCAAGCTTACCCTGTAAATGCGCTACTACAATTCGGTCCTACTGAACATTGCTAAACAGCCAGTTAGTTCAAGTTTTGAAAACAAGGGTTCACTGCTCCTAATTAATTAAAAAGTCTACTAGGCATGATTGATCAGGAAACGACCACTTAGCAAAATTTGGTGTGTATCAATTAAACGGCCAACCCTATATCACAGGGACACCACACCCCAAGGACCTGGTTGTAATTTCCATGTATCATTGGTGTTCTTTAATATATGATCCGGGGCCTTTTCCAAAAAAGGTGCTATCTATCATTTGTAATGCATTGCACACTACAAAGTTATATGTTTATGTACCACTTTCATTATTTTGTGCATTAGATATGATAGTATACATCATCGAATTCCATTTTTTTTGAAAATCATTGTAGGGGATTTTCATTATTTGTTGTGGGTATTTTTTATATACATGTAAAATTCTAAGTGCTTATGCTTATATATGCAACCGGTAATTTTTTTAAAGCAGCCTACTAGTAGTAGTAGTACAAGACAACATATTATGTGTACTGAGTTGAAATCGAGGCTTCAGATTCTGTAGTTAATTGATTGGTTTCACATTCATCAGCAAACCACGGCGGTGCCCCCGTCTCCAGTCCGTGGCTGCCGCATCGTGAGAATTGGATCACCACGGGGAGCAAACCACCAAACGTTTTTTCAAGGAAACCACACACTGATAAAATCTAACACACAGATATAAGATTGACTTAAATTCATCGAGGTTCAGAATAGGGATACATGTAGCCTTCCTTGTAGCAGTTACGGAACCAGAAGTGTACAACAGTACAACATGCTAATTTAACTGACGATGACGAGCTAATCTAACAGTACAACCCTGAATCAATGTATACACTCAAGACGCACTTGTTCTTCAATTTTTACAGTATACATAAAAGAAAAATTGCAGTACACGAATTCGAATGAAAAACATTCACCTTGCTCTGGATTTCAATTGATGCCCTTCGATGAGGAAATGTCTGGACAGCACCGGAGGAGTGAGCTCCTAATTCGTTGAGCTCGCGCGGTGTGGTGGGCTCGCCGGAGATGGACGGGCCCTGCACAGCGGTCGAGACTCAGAGCAGAGGTTGAGGGCAAGAGGAAGAAGAAGAAGAAGGAAGTGGAGGGGAGGGGCTCACCTGCAGTCGAGGGCGTACATGGCGCAGGCCGGCCGCCTTGGACCCGGAGGAAGCCGCGGTCGTCGTCTCCTCGTCCTCCTCGTCCTCCTCCTAGTCCTCCTCCTCCGGCTCGGGGCGCGGGTGCGTGGGGGCGGCGGCGCGGGGGAGCTGCAGTG
>NC_041385.1:792395575-792396206 GCF_002162155.2 Triticum dicoccoides | reverse complement strand
GGTGCGGGTGGTCGTCGTCGGCGGTGGAGTGGGGGAGGGTGCGGGCCGGGGGTCGGCGACGGCGGCCGGTGGAGCGGGGGAGGGTGCGGTGGGACGGGGGGTCGGTGGAGGGTGCGGTCGGCGGCGGCGGCCGGTGGAGCGGGGGGTCGACCCTGGTACCATTAGAAGTTTTGCAAAAAAAAAGTATATATTCTAATGGCGCACTCTATGCCCAGTGCGCCATTACTAGTTAGAACTAGTAATGGCGCACTTAGTTCGGATGCGCCATTAGTATGTATGGAAAAATGGAAAAAAAATTATTACTACATCAAAACCCGCCCACTAGCCCGACTGGTCAGCACGCAGCACACACACTAGGAGGTCCTGGGTTCAATTCCCAGGCTCCCCAATTTTTATTTTTATGCATTTAAAATGCTTTTTGATATTTATTTGTGTTTAAATATCTTCAAACTTGTTTAAATCATAACAGTAATATTTTTTTTATAAAAACAATAATAATTTTTTTTAAAAATATGTTCAAATTTGTTATTTGAAAATATTTATGAATATGAAAAAGGTGGAGTGGAGGGTGCGGTGGGTCATCGGTGACGGTGGAGTGGGGGAGGGTGCGGGCCGGGGGTCGGCGGCGGCG
>NC_041385.1:792380972-792394916 GCF_002162155.2 Triticum dicoccoides | reverse complement strand
AGGCGAGGGAGGCAGCGCTCGCGGGGGAGGGTGCGGGGGAGAGGGTGCGGGTGGTCGTCGGCGACGGTGGAGTGGGGGACGGTGCGGGCCGGGGGTCGGCGGCGGCGGCCGGTGGAGCGGGGGAGGGTGCGGTGGGACGGGGGGTCGGTGGAGGGTGCGGTCGGCGGCGGCGGCCGATGGAGCGGGGGGTCGACCCTGGTACCATTAGAAGTTTTACAAAAAAATTTATATATTCTAATGGCGCACTCTGTGCCCAGTGCGCCATTACTAGTTAGAACTAGTAATGGCGCACTTAGCTCGGATGCGCCATTAGTATGTATGGAAAAATGGAAAAAAAATTATTACTAGTGGTGTACCGTGTGTCTGGTGCGCCATTAGTGCCCTCCACACTAATGGCGCATCAACAAATGGTGCGCCATTAGTATATAGTAGTGGCGCACTACCTGACAGGTGCGCCATTAGTACCCATCCCATCTATAGCCCTTTTCCTAGTAGTGCTAGTTGGGGCACTCTTAGCACTTCTTCATTTCATGTTCTTTATGTAGCTCATGTTCCTCGAGATACCATGCAGCTCATATCTGGTGGTCAGATTGTTGACTCTAGTTGTAGGGTCATTCTCGACTTTGATTCCTGCTCTGTTCAGGATGATCGCGCAGGCACTCTGCTTGGTGCTGGCCCTCGACACTCTGATGGTCTCTGGGATCTTGACTGGCTTCGTCTTCCCTCCGCTGCCACCGCCGCCAGTCTCACATCCCACGTTGCTGCATGTACCAGCTCTTTTCAGGAGTGACATCATCAACTTGGCCATTTATGTGGTTCTTGTCTCTCGTCTTCGGTTCATCACGGCGTTCTGGGGTCTATCTCCGGGAACGCTTTGTTGGATTGTCTAGGTTGTAGGCTTGACAAACAGATTCAGCCACCCTATCCTCATAGTGAGTCAGGGTCCGAGCATCCTTTTGATCTCATTCACTCTGATGTTTGGGGTACGGTTTCCTTCGCTTCGAAAGGAGGTCAACGCTACTATATTATCTATTTCATGTCTTCTGGTGGTGAAGTCTTATTTAAATACAAAAACTTTGCTGACATGGTTTATACCCAATTTTCCACTTATATTCGTATTTTTCACGCAGATTTAGTTGGTGAGTATATCTCCCATGCGCTGCAAGGATTCCTGGCTAAGCAGGGTATTCTTGCACAGTTCTCTTGTCCTGGTGCTCATTCTCAGAATGGTATGGCTGAGCACAAGCATCATCACCTTCTTGAGATGGCGCGTGCGATGATGATCGCCGCCTCTCTTCCACCTCACTTCTGGGTTGAGGCTCTTACCACTTCCACCTATCTCATCAACATTCAGCCATCTACTGATCTACATGGTGGTATTCCTCTTGAGCGTCTTTCTAGTCGTTCTCCTCATTTGTTTGGTTGTGTTTGCAATGTTTTTCTTGTCCCTCCTGAACACAACAAACTGACCGCTCAATCTATTGAGTGTGTCTTTCTCGGATACAACGATGAGCATATATAAGGGCTATCGATGTTGAGATCCTATCGGTCGCCAGATGCGTATTTCCCGGGATGTCACCTTTGATGAGTCTTGTCTCTACTACCAAAGTCCAGCCTCCTCGACCTTTTCCACATAGGACATCTCTTTTCTTACGTTTCCGGATGCACCTCCCTTTGTGCCTAGTATTCCTACCCCTCGTCCCGCTGTTGCTGATCCGTTGCTGTCCTCTCCAATGGTTTCGTCTCCTCTCTCATCGCATGAATCTCCACCTTCATCATCGATACCTTCCTCTTCTCCCCCTTCATCACCGACACATTCCCCATTTCCATCTCCAGTTATTTCACCACTTCCCCCTTTCCTTTCCATTATACTCGTCGTCGGCGTGTTGTGGATGAGTCTGCTGATGTGCTCTCCACTTCTGATGTGTCGTCTTCCTCCTCTCAGTCGACTTGTGGTCTTTGTTCTCGGCCTTATCCGCTCCCTGATTGACCATTGTTCAGCCGACTTCATATCGAGATGCAGTTATTCATCCTGAATGGCAGTTTGCCATGGCAGAGGAGATTGCTACCCTTGAGCGCATCAACACGTGAGATTTGGTTTCTCTTCCTCCTCATGTTCGTCCCATCACTTATAAGTGGGTCTATAAGATTAAGACTCACTTTGATGGTTATCTTGAGGGTTCTAAAGCTCGTCTTGTGGCTCGTGGCTTTCAGCAAGAGCATGGTCATGATTACGATGAGACATTTGCTCCTGTGGCACATATGACCATTGTTCATGCACTTCTCGCCGTGGCCTCTGTTCGCCACTAGTCCGTGTCTCAGCTTGATGTTAAGAATGGCTTTCTTAATGGTGAGTTGCGTGAGGAAGTTTACATGCAACCACCACCTGGGTATTCAGTTCCTGATGGCATGGTTTGTTGTCTCTGTCGCTCTCTCTATTGACTTAATTAAGCCCCCCCCCCCCCAGGCTTGGTTTCAGCATTTTGCCTCGATGATCACTGCAGCTCGTTTTTCATCCAGTGTTCATGATCCAGCGTTGTTTGTCCACCTTTATGCTCGTGGTCGCACTCTTTTTCTTCTATATGTTGATGACATGATCATCACCGGCGATGATCTTGAGTACATTGCCTTTGTCAAAGGCCCGTCTCAGTGAGCAGTTTTCTATGTCTGTTCTGTGTCCACTTCGTTACTTTCTTGGGGTTGAGATTTCCTACACCACTGATGGATTTTTTTATTTCCCAAGAAAAGTATATCCAGGATCGTCTTGTTAATCGTGCAACTCTTACGATGAGTGCACAGTTGAGACTCATATGGAGCTTAATGTTCACCTTCATACTTCCGATGGTGAGCCCTTGTCTGATCCGATCCGTTATCGTCATCTTGTTGGCAGTCTTGTCTATCTTGCTGTCACTCGTTCGGATATCTCCTATCATGTCCATATCCTCAATCAGTTTGTTTCTTCTCCCATTTCGGTTCACTATAGTCACCTTCTTCGTGTTCTATGATATCTTCGTGGCACTATCTCTCACCGTCTCTTCTTTCCTCGTTCCAGCTCGTTACAGCTCCAAGCCTATTCAGATGCTACATGGACTAGTGATCCTTCGGATCGTCGTTCACTTTCTGCTTACTGTGTGTTTCTCAGTGGTTCTCTCATTGCCTGGAAGACGAAGAAACATACTGCAGTTTCCTATTCGAGGGCAGAGGCTGAGTTGCGAGCTATGGCTCTTCTCACGGCAGAGGTGACTTGGCCATGCTAGTTATTTGAGGATTTCGGTGTTACTTTTACATCACCTACTACACTCTTGTCAGACAATAATATAGGTGCTATCAGTATTGCGTGGGATCCAGTGAAGCATGAGCTTACCAAGCATATTGATGTTGATGCTTTCTTTGTTCGCGTTGGTGTGCAGGACGATATTATTGCTCTTTAGTATGTGCCTTCCGAGTTACTGCTGGCGGACTTCTTCACAAAGGCACAGACTAGAGCGCAACATGGATGTTATCTCTCCAAACTCAGTGTTGTGGATCCACCATCAGTTTGGGGAGTGGGGGTTGTTATAATTATATTTATGGTGACCTTTGGCCTTTTTCATTCTGGCCATTGGCCTCCCTGTACATGTATATATGATGGCTTTTGCCTCCGGATAATACTAAGTTGCATTCCTAACAGTCCCCTCGCGTATGCCTGGGTGACTCGGGCGGCATCCCGATTCGCTAATCCCGGCAGCCCTCGATCTGTGTGCCCTTCCCTCGCGGCAGCTGGGATCCATCCCTGTTGCTAATCAGCTGGCGTGTGGTATGATGGCAATGGCTGGCGGCAGTGGTAGTGGTTGAAGCACCGGCACGGCGGCCTCTGAGCATCGACAACACGGCTCCCCCTCTTCTGATCGCGTCGGCATCGCCATGCTACATCCGCCCCTGACGGAGGAGGGAAAGGAGCAACAGCCGCGATGACCCCATGTGGTGAACCTGGCAGCCTGCTCAAGAACCAGGTGAAGACGAAGCCCATGCAGTGGTTATCGTCCGGTGGGCAGCCTCCGGATGTGGGAAGGAACACGCAGACCTAGCTATATACTCATGTGTTCTGCTAGGTCGCTGGAGCCTTCGGTAGCCAACTTCTTCGCCAAGTGATGGCCTCCTTTGTGTGCACAAAAAGTTTCAAGGCCAGTGGAGTAACGAGCTCCTCAATTCCTTGAAAAATTGTACATACCCAAGCCTCTATATCCGGGAGCATTTCCGTTCTCATGTTTCACCACTTGTATGAAAATGACGCTTAGGTAACTTGATACATGGCACGTGTATTATTTTGGTAGATGAATGTGTACGAATGTGTGGTGTGCCCTGCTTTTGTTTTGAAATTTTTTGAACGTGCGTGCGGGATGCGTTAGTTCGTTTAGCATTTTTCCTTACCGCGTTGAGCAGTTGATTCGATGGAACTTGTGCACTGACACATTCCTCCTGCTTCGTTGCTTCTCTGCCCTTATATTGGTTATTGGGCTGTGTTCCAGCCGCTCTTGGGCTAATCGATACGTCGCTGTCTGCTCCCGTCGCTGTTGGCCCAAACGTTGTTTGGCTTCCTCTCTTCTCTCCGCGTGTCCAACGGTCCAACCATCATTGAATCAGGATTGTTCGAGCGTCTACAGGATTTAATGCACCACCGCTGCATGCGCCTATAAAAGGATCCTCCTTCGCCTCTGAACCTCACACTGCGGCACCAGAACCGGAACTCCTCCTACTCGCCCGCGCCCGCCGTGAATACCGCCTTCTTCTTCCACAAAGTCGACCTCGCCACCGCCTGCTTCGAGAAGGCCACGCCGCTGGTCTCAACCACCACCACGGAAGAGGAGTGGCGTGTCTTGCTCCAGCCAAACCTTGCGCGGGCGAGGAAGAGCCGATCCAGGCGCACACGGAGGCCGTGGGGGGCGCAAGCTCTGCTGATGGGATCTTGGCTAATGGTATCGACGTCGTCCGATAGGATCATCCACGAGCGCCTCCCGTCAAGGGATATGGCGTCCCTGGCTAGCGTCGGCCCGCCGTCACGGCGGCGGACTGTGCTTGGTCCAGGTGGTGTCGTCGTGCCGGTTGTGTCGTCGAGCCAGGCACAGCAGAAAGCGGCAACGATGTCGCGGTGCTCGGCGGCATTGAGGGCCAGGTAGCAGGCGAGCAGCTCCTTGAGGCCCTGCGATGACGCATCATTGTATGTCGTCCTTCGCCGTGATTATCTCCGCCATACTCTCCACTTCTCCAGGAAGTCCGCTTCCGGGTCCACCTACTCCTTCATCATCACGAGGCTCTCCTGCAGCCAACGCCGCCGCCTCGTGCCTTGCCTCTGTAGCACGGCCACGATGCTCTCCAATGGAGGCTGCGCGTCCGCTGGCCTTCTCCTCTTCAGATTGGCGCTCAGCTTCACGAGTTGTCGCCCCCGCCACCGCGCCCTGGCCGTCGGCAACTCGCTGCCACTGCCCCAGGCCTCCTCATCTCCGCTGACCTTCTTTGCGGTGTTGGCGGGCCAGGTGAGGATCGGCCACAACTTCGTCTCCGGCATCGCCCTGAGCCCGTCGAACTGGTCGTCCGCGGTCGACGGTGACTACGTCGAAGACGTTGTTGATCGGCTACGGGCTGCGCGGAAACTGGGTGTCTCTGCGGCCGGCGCTTGCGTATCCCCTTGGCGGGGCCACGGTCTCCGCTCGGACATAGTAGGACGCCCTGTTCGGGGAACACGGATGCTGCGGCAACAACCTCTGCGACAACGACGACGACATCACCACCGCCGGAGCATGATCACTTGTCAGTGCAAGCGATGTGACGATGGCGAGGACGGATGCTCCTGGTGTGCATGCGCTCAGTGGCGCTGAGAAGGGGTTTAGGTTGCAGCGTCGGGGCGGAGGGGAGGCGGTGCAGTAGACAGCAGGATGGTCTCGAAGGCGGCCACGCCGTGCAGGAGCGAGTGGAGCCGGAGTTGTCCGTTGTCAGCCAGGACTGGCTGTTGCTGATGATGCTGCGGGCATGTGGACGAGTACGTGGATCTCAAGTTCTCAACGTGAAGACGTCCATCAGCAAGGCGCGGCCTGGCGCGGCGCACTGCACGGCTATGTGATGCTGTTAAACATGAAGTGCACTCAGACCGCGATGCATGCCGTTCGCGTTGTATCCCCTTGCATGGTCTCACGAGGTTTCGCGTGCGTCCACGTTCCTGTGATCATCTCTCTCTCTCTCTCTCATATTTTTTTGTGCAGCTCAGTAGCGAGTGAGATTTGCAAGTGGTCAAAATTCTGGTGCTATCATTGCTATGTAATAAGACAAGGTTTCTCCCGATCCTCTTTCTTCTTGATAATCCATATAGGGATTGCTTCTGTGGATTATTGTGAAGCCTTTTCTTGTAGATTAAAGGTTCAGAGATGGCCACTAACTGATTGGTGTTATTTAGTTTCAGGTTCATTTTCGTGCTCTTAAGGTATAGTATCCCTTTCATCATTACTGCAAACATTTACTATCTGTCCTGGGTGCAGGAATTTGCAACCGCTAAACCCACAGCGGTTCCAGTGTGGGATATATTCTTCATGGTCGCGTGTCCTTTGCACCGCTGTGGGATATATTCTTCATGGTCCCGTGTCCTTTGCACCGTTGTGGAATATATTCTTCATGGTCCTGTGTCCTTTGCTGCATCTGTTGTTAATTTGATGATGTGCTTTTTGCGATGACCATGATTTACTCCCTTCTAATATTTGTTCTATGCAGGCATCAAGACTAAATAATATGTGTTTACCCCCTTATCATATTTGTTGTATGTAGGCATCAATACTAGGGATATGGTTTTTACCCTTTCTCATATTTATTGTATGGATGCATCAAGCTATGATGAATTTGGATGACATACTATTAACATACATAATAAGACCCTTACGGGGTGAAAAAATGCAAGCAATTGCAACGTATTAACAATCTGTTTTTTCTTACTGAAGCTGAACAACACGATGCATTTTAATGGCCCTCTTCACATGCTGCTTATTTTTAGACTGAGCTTGGGCCAGATTTTATTCATATGAAGAATGTCGGATGGGCCAGATTTTATTCATATGAAAGATGTAAAGGTTGTACTCTCATATTTTAGCTGTGTTAAAACGCTTATCATGTCAATAGGATAATGCAAGGTGGTGTTGTGAGTTGTCATTTTCAGTATTCATTCGTTTCTGCAGCAGACCAACTATACAAAGACAGCTTACATTATTTTCCTCCCAATGTACGATTTGGAAAGCCTACCTTCCTCTTCCAGTGCATATTTTGAAGAGAAAAAAACTTAAATCATGAATCAAGCTTTGTATGCGCAGTCAACTTGGTTTATACTGCCATCACTGTACTTTTTGTTCATGTGGTGTGTTCTCATCGCCCTAGCTATGTCTCCCTATGTTGTATGTTTCTTTTCCTTTTAACGTTGTAAGATAATTGTCATTCTAAAAACTTAGTGGAATGCCTCTACTTTGTCCTGGCTTCTGGCTAAGAAAATGTTTTCCAATTGCTTTGTCATGGATGCAAGTTAGTCATCGGTCTAACAGATGGGTATACCTATTAGTATTTTTTCCTATATATACATAGAAGTCGGTACTTCCAGTTGTACACACAGATAATATCTTGATGTATAGCTAATATAAAGTCCATGGTCATAAATTACTCATTCAAGCATAGGTTCATGCACATTGTTTGCCCCATATACAAGCTCTATCGTGTTAATTACTGATGCGACACTTCCTCAGCTATCATTACATTACGAACACAAAACCAATGGGCGGTCAAACAAGGATGCTTTGAATTACCAAAGATTCAAAAATTTATCATGCAATATCAATATGTATTCCCTTTATGTACAATTAATGTACCGACTCTTTTCATTCAATAAAACTTTTCTTTATGAGAGATTATAGCATTTGTACCAATATAATTTTTTGTACATACACCATAATATAAAAATTGAAGTGAACATGTAAAAAGTGAATAAAATAATAAAGTAATAAAATAATTTCTATATAAAGTTTAATATTACTGTACATAGAATTCGTCACATAAAGTATCAATAGGCGCGGTGTGCCACCGAGCGGGCATGAAAATTCAACATGGCTCGCAGCAAGTAAGTACCCAACAGAATGAATTTACAAGAGAAACAATGATCTTGGCGAAAATATGCAATAATTTTTCCGACATGGCACTTCTTCGCATGTAGCCCAACGTCCTCACAAAGCTGATCCCATCATTATATACAAAGGAGCAAAGACACCCGTTGGAGAGGTACAGGAATTTGCGAAAGCTCTTTACTACTTCATTACAAACTATCCTACGGGGTGGCTACACTAGGATGATTTAACTCAACTAGGCCGTCTGCAATCATTTACTTTCATGCAGTTGTATCATTGTATATGATATGTTCCATATAACGTTGTATATACCGTGCCAATAAATAGACTTTATTAGTAGCGTGTACCCTTCCGTTCGTCAGTATTTATCATACATGGCTGCAATAAAGGTACTCATTTTCCATCTTTTAGAACTCTTTCTTGGTTTTAGTCATGCGGTTCTATCATTAAAAATATAAGAATGGCCTTTACGATCCGTATAAATACAATGCATCACCAGGCGCGGCGTGCTGCCGCGCGGGCTATGCTAGTATTCTCTATTGAAATCTAGATCCTACCTCAGGGATGGTGTGGTTTCTATGAGGCCTTCAATCTGTCTTTTGTGGAACACCCTCAAATCTTTACCAAAACTCTACCAGGGCCATATGATGACACCATGCCAGGTCTCGTGGATTTCCAACATCGTATGATTTTCCATGGATTTAAATGGCTACATTCGGCATGTCGCTAGCCACATTCGACCTCCCGGAGGCGTAGCCTGCCCCTCCTTCGGCTATATAGGGCCTACGCATGGGGCAAAGACAACAAATAGAATTTTACAAACCGCTTCTGGCAAATATTTCATTTGGCCACCTTTCGAATTTTCTGCATTAAAACCATAGAAATGCTATATTCCCAAATATTGCAGGCGGACAGAAAAAAGCCAGGGGCTGGCACGTCTTATATGATGGACTCCGTTGTGTGCACAAAAAGTTCTGAGTCCAATGGAGTAACGGCCCCACACTTGCTTCACAAGAAGGCGGGTGTGGAGAAGCGGCAAAAGATCGGTGTGGAGAAGCAGCAGCGGCGGTGGCAGTACAGCGTGACGAACGCCGTCGGCGGAAGGTGACATGGAGGAAATAATTCGGGCTTAGGCGGCAGCCTAGGGTTGTACGAAGTGGCGTGATGTGGTTGAACCTATGCAATGGTGGTCATACTTATGTAATGCTTGAATAACATATATTAGCGCCATTTTTATTATTGATAAAAAGTAACGACTCTTTGCCGAGTCGCAACAATGGGGTCCTCGGCAAAGGGCGCCAACAGTCACGGAGCCGTCAACGCCAATGCCCATGCCAAGTGTCCCCTTGTTGCCGTGTCCTTAGGTCTCGGCATAGTAAGCGTAAATCGAGTGTTTCATCTTTGCTGATTTCACCTTTGTCAATCTCAGCAAAGGCCTATCTCCACCGTGTACTTAATGTTGCCGAGACATGTACTTGCTTAAACAGTCTTTACCGAGCTTTCGTGATTTGGCTATCGGCGTAGGTGAAAGTAGTCAGCTTAGACGATTTTTTCGGAAGTGATTTATGACCGGACACATAGCTAGCTCTTGAATATATGTATTTTATTTCTTTTGACTTCCCCAACTAGAAGCATATGAACTACGAAGATAATGGCAATGAGTGTGTCATCGTCTCTAGGGGAGTGATGTCCAGTGTCAGCTCCTCGGAATCTGATCCAAGGGCATTCATGGCGTCGGTGATGGACGGTCGGCTGCTCGGGTCCTGGTGTGCGCACAAGAGTCCGATGAGTAGCGCATGCTTCATCTGCTGAAGCCCATTAGTGACCTGGCCGTTTATCAGCCTTACGTCTACAGCCTCCAGGATCGCATTCCCGTCGTACTTACTTCTTACCCATGACGACAATGGAGGCATATCCTGATTTGTTGGGTTCCTTCCAGAGACCATCTCTAGTAGGACAATGCCAAAACTGTAGATGTCTGACTCCCTATTCCGTTTGCTCGTGTCAATGAACACAGGATCTATATATCCCAAAGTGCCCTGTACAACATTCGTGGTCTGGGACCCAGTTTCATGGTGAACAAATCTTGCCAATCCAAAGTCACCTAACTTGGCACCAGACGAAGAGCTAAGTAATATGTTACTCGATTTGATATCACCATGTACAATACACTGTTGATCTTGCTCGCAATCTACATGGAGGTATTGTAGTGCAGAACCTAGGTTGAGGATAATTTCGTGCCTGCGTTTGCCAAAGCATGTTTACCATTACGTATCAACAAAAGGAAATTAAGTTGCAGCGATGTAAATGCTGAGGCAAAACTAAAGTGCGTACCTCTTGGACCACGGTAACAAACTGTTGCCCCCGTGTAGGTGTCGATCAAGGCTACCTTCTTGCAAAAGCTCATACACAAGGAACAGACGTGTGAACCTTTCGTCCCACCACCAGCATATAAACTCAACCGGGTTCCTCTGGCCATCATAGCACCAGCCTATCAACTTGACAAGATTCTTATGTCGTAGGCGACTAGCGATCATGAGTTCAACCTCGAACGCCTTCCTCCCCTCGCCTGATGCAACCAGCTTGAATCTCTTTATCGCCACGTGGCTACTTTTCAAAAGGCCCCTATAAACAAAGGCCGAACCTCCTTGACCAAGCTTGTTTTCCTCTGCGAATTTGTTGGTCGCACGTGCCAGCTTATGATAACCAATATGTTTACGGCCGTTGGCGAGAGCTTTGTATGGCTTCATTCTTGTGCACAGCTGCCATCGACGGACTCCGACAAAGAAGCACACGGTTGCAATAACTCCAATAATTGGCCCAGTTACCTCTGCTATTTGTTTCCACAAAATCTTCCGTGCAGGCGATGGATCCAAGGTAGAGTTGAATGACCAGGACATTATTTGGTGTAGCTCGACCGCCACGCCAGTAGCACCCGAGAAGCCGATGGACACAACACTGGGCAAGAGCTGACGCAGGTCAACACTTGTGTTCACATGGTAGGTGACGTCGCCGATCTGGAGAATGGCGGCTAGTATTTTTGTGTCGTTTCCGTAGCTGATATGGCAAGTCATAGGCAGGCCGGCTGTTAAGTTCTTGCCATGCACGGTCACGTTGGTGTAAGCCCGCGAGATGATGGAGTTAACGTCGATGCCCATGTGGCTGCCGCTGGTGTCGATGCCGGGGTTCAAGAAAGTGTCAAACTCAACCGCCACCGCTCGTTCATCGCCAGTCGCGACCGTGCTGACGTTTCAGTTAAAGAGTCCAAGGTTCTTGCCATTGTCGAGGGGATCAGGAATGCTTGTGGGAGGATAATGCCCAAGGAAGAAAGCCAAGCCATCGCCACTAACAGGACCATTTACCTTGATTCGGAAAGTGAAGGAGGTGGTGAACCGGGTGAGCTCGCCGGTGTCGACATCCCACAGCGGCACCGGCTGCGCGTGCAATGCTCGGCCAACACTGTTTTGGATGTTTGGACTCCCGCCGCCTTTTGTCAGCTCGATCCTCTGAGACTGGGAGTCGTAGTATGCATCGCCCTTGAAACTGAAATCTTGGGCGTCATAGCCACCGGGCTGGGAGAAGTTGAAGCTGAAAGAATGCGATCTAGCACGAGGCGGGTGCAGAGACCATATGGAATGGTAGAGAAGCATAAAGATCTGTATTCGGCGGGAAAAACTCACAGCAGCAGCCATTTGCTGTGGTGTGTTTGGAAGATCATCAGCAAACACCTCGACGCTATATAGTACTACAACTTGTGATCTCGAAATCTTCAATAAATATTAGACAATGCAAACGAACAGCTTGCCAGAGCCAGCTGCCGGTGGATCCACGCACATCCAGCATAGACGCCGGAATAACCTCTAGTAATGTCCGGTAAACAGGAAGGGTTAGAGGATAAACCAAATGACAATACCTCAACAACGCCTTTCAGCGGAATCTCCTAGGTGGGAAAACAAGGTAGTACTATACTATGTGCTATCTGACCAAGTCCATCTGACTGCCAGAGTCTGAAGACAAGATTAGGTAACCTCTATGTTAATCTGACGTCAAGTGCACGTTAGCATGTTTGTGGTGTTTGATTGTTTATTTGAATTTTTGCTGCCTCTTTCTGCTATTCCGATTCAATCAGATCCACGTTCCAAGTATCCCTTTTGCGAACATATGTATATCTTCCTCCTCAACATTTAATTCTACCCAATGGAAGAACAAAACTCCCAACTAAATTAACAAAGATCTTCAACAAGACAACACTGCATACCCGAGAGCGAATATGTCCATAGATGGTTGCACAGGTACATCTGCTGAAACTCGGGACTCACCACCATGTTCGTGGAGTCTCTGGAGTAAAAATGGAGTTTAGTTTATATGTCACAGTACAAATAAAAATGTGCCATCAAAATGAAGTTACAATCTATCAAAGACATATAGCATAAAAGTACAGCCACTACTGGAAAAATCGCCGAGTACGAGAACACGGGATCACGACAAAAGACATCTAAACCATGTACGGGTGTGTACGGGTCTCGGCACACACTAGGACACCACACATCACTAGTAGAAAACGACTTTTAGTACCGGTTCGTAAGGACCTTTAGTACCGGTTCTGGAACCGGCACTAAAGAGTGGGGACTAAAGGTCTCCCCTTAGTCCCGGTTCAACACGAACCGGGACCCAAGGCCCACCACGTGGCACGAGGCGCGCCGTGGTCTGGGAGACCTTTAGTCCCGGTTGGTAAGGATTTTTTTTGTTTTGAAATAAAGCAAAAACAGCCCGCCTACTGGGCCGGCACGGCCTGCGTACGACTAGAAACCCAATCTCTACATGGGCCAGGATGCAGGCCCGTACGGCCCAGTAGGCCCCACAGGGCAGAAGACTTGCAATAGACCCACAAAGGCCTGCTTAGAGAGGAGCTCGACACGGTAGCCGCCGCGGGGCTTATAAACCGGTGCGAGCTCCTCTCAACTAGCGAGGTGGGACTAAACATTGTGCACTGCGGATGGCAGCGCACCACCTTTAGTACCGGTTGGTGGCTCCAACCGGTACTAAAGGGGGGGGGTCATTAATACCGGTTGGAGCCACCAACCCGTACTAAAGGCCACCACCTTTAGTACCGGTTGGTGGCTCCAACCGGTACTAAAGACCCCCCTTTAGTACCGGTTGGAGCCACCAACCCATACTAAAAGCCACCACCTCTTTAGTACCGGTTCATGGCATAAACCGGTACTAAAGGTTCGCCACGAACCAGTACTAATGAGCGCCGCCCGCCCGGCCGTTGGAACCGGCACTAATGGTCACATTAGTGCCGGTTCAATTGCAATCCCGGACTAATAAGTTTCACATTAGACCCTTTTCCTAGTAGTGCATGGGTAGCTCCGCGAGCCCCGCGCGTAAGAAACTCGGCAAACATAAAGGCACTCGGCTTCTGCACGGTATGCCGAGTGCCCGGCAGAAGGCACCCGCTAAATAGGAGCCACGTGGCACGGCCATTTGCAGCTGACGGCCCCGTGACGGTGGGCAGCTTTTGCCGAGATCCCCGACGAAAGGTACTCGGCAATCTATGTGGTATTTAAATTGGCCGAACCCTAGAGCCCGCTCCCATTCTATTCTCGATAGGTGGCAGGCCGCGCTCGTCCCCGCGTGGTTCTATCGCCGCCGCCGGCCATATACGTACCTACCGGCCGCCGCCGAGCTAGCCAGCCTCGGATCCGGCATCACCGAGGCCGCTCGCACCCTCCTTGCCCCATTGCTCCGTCCCCAAACTCGCCCCCTGGCAACCTCCCTTCCCACCTCGACGCCAACAACCCAAGGTGAGACAGCT
>NC_041385.1:792376333-792380674 GCF_002162155.2 Triticum dicoccoides | reverse complement strand
TTTTCTGCATATGGAAAATCAACATATACATATGTCATAACATGATGGGTATGGATAATATATATCCATCTATTGATTGTATGAAAAGTTTGGATAGTTTCCCGCAAAAAAGAAAACTTTTTCATGGATACATATATATAGATTATATATGGATGTTTATGAATATATTTTTTATTTTTTATTTGTAAATAAATGTAACGCATGTATAGTTTGAGGGAATATGTATAAAATTTATTATATGCTTCTATGGATTGAATGCAATATGCACGTATGTTTATGAATATGATTGGGATATTTTGTTAATGTGTGGAGATATGCGTGAAAATATTTTAAAATGCTTTATTTTTTGGTCCTCGATGATTAATGACATGTGGTGTTCCAAGAATGCATGTCAAAATATTTCTTATAAATGCTTGTTGTGTTTACGTGTGCTTGATGGTGGTGTGCCAAATATGCATGCCAAACAGGATATGACGGTGCGCAAAGTATGCATTTGGGACTGTGCGGAAAACTTTTCAACTGGCCGCCTCCTTGACATACTACTGCCAAACAATATCTACATCGGGGTGCCATATTTGACTCACCCAACGAACACAAATCTTTTTTTTTTTTTTGAGAATCAGAGTAGGACAAACTACTCAGAAGGACAAATACATTCGCTAATCATGAGAGAACGAAGACTGTCCGGTACGTCCGCAAGTATCAGGTTATCTCCAGCGCGCCTAGCTTCTGCCCCCAATCCATGTGCCAGAGTATTTCCAGTTCTTCCAGTACTGCTGATGGTGTAAGATTGAAAGGCTGTCAAGGTGTTTTTGATATCCACAAGCAGGCCATAGCAGGCCGAGCGTGATTTTTGGTCATCAGACAGTTCTTTGGCAATGGTTTGGCAGTCAGTTTCAAGACTGATCGGACCTCTATGGTAATCAGCCAATGTTTGCAGGCCAACCAAAATTGCCCGGGCTTCTGCCTCTTCCACACTACTGCAAGACGGCAACAACTTATAGACCGAGAGATATACACGGCCTCTGAAGTCCCTTGCTATCGCACCTGCAGAACTGCTTCCCGTCTCTGCGATAAAAGATGCATCTGTGTTAATTTTGATTGTGCCCCGGTCAGGTGGACTCCACTTGTTGTTCAGCGCCACCGTGGTTTGGTCCTGGGGGGGGGGGGGCGCCAGGCCCTGTCCACACTTCCCCTGATAAGATTCAGTAGTCAGCCCGCAGGTTCGAAGCTCCTCCTCGTACTTCATCAAGAACTGCACTGAAACCAATATAGGTTCCTTGCCTGGTCCTCTGATGCAGTCCTCCCTTAAGTACCAGCAACGCCATAACAACAAGAGGATTTTTGCACGCATATCCTCAGATTCAGTGTCAAGCAGTATTTGCAGCCAGTCATCTCCAGTATATCTGAACCTGTCCTCTGCAGGTAAACCCCACTTCTTCCGTAAAGCCAAGCGCAGAGCTCTACTCTTTGTGCACGCTACGACAGCATGATATTCGTCTTCGATTCCGTTACCACAAATATTGCAAGTGGCATCAAGCTCAATGGTTCTCTTCCACTTATTCTTTCTGGTGGCGAGAGTGCTTGTGGCAATCTTCCAGCCAAAGATGCGGACCTTCCCAGGCACTTTGGCTTTCCAGATTAAGTCCCAAATACTACGATCATTCGGATCTCTAGAAGAGCTAGATGGGTTATCTCTGTCTTGAAACTTTAAACCCATAGCAAGCTTATATGCACTTCTGACCGAGAACATTCCGTTCTTTTCGTAGTGCCACGCTATGCAGTCCCTTGCATCAGAAGACGGGATTGACAGTTTACAAATCAGAAGACGAACACAAATCTTATCACCAAACATGTGAAGGTATATTATCTTAAATTATATCCATATTTGTTATTCGTTATGTGTGGCGGTCTCACGTGAGAGTGCTTTTTTTGTCTTAATTATCATCCACGATGGTATCCCAGAGATTACCTAAGAAGATAGCTACCAGCACTCCCATCCTGGGTGAAGAAGGCTTTGCTGGACTACAGCTTGGAGCAGGGGTGTCCTTACAACTGCAGCTTACAAGAAAGACACCGATGGACGCGTTGTCATCAACTAGGAGGGGTGGAAGGATTTCCTCGTGGGAAAACATTTACAAGTTCGACAGGCGGTGCTAATCGCTCTAAGGAACAGCGCGCACAACAACTTGAACATGATGGTTTTCGTTGACATCATCTAGAGAAATAATCTCGAACTATTTGAGGTCAATAATGCTACCATATATATCTACGACTTAATTTGAGGGTCTGGCATGTGGACACCTTGGTATACGCATGAAATTGCTGTGACATATGGTTGTGACTTGTAATATAATTATGATGCTCTTGTTAATTTGATTGAATACTTGAAGATTTAAATAACTTGTGGAACATACTTTTGACTTGTGTGTTATCAATTATCATACGCGCATTGCTTATGATGGTTGTGACTTGTGTGTTATCATATGTATTTTTGTTGAATGCGGCTGATGTACGAACAGAAGTAAACAAAACAACTGAAATGATATTTGCTGGGTACAACAGTCGGTAAAAGGTGTTTGCCGAGAGCCGAGTTCGGGAAACCGTCCACGCGTGAAGATCTGGTGATGTCTCATAGCCTTTACTAAGCTCATAGTGGGGAGCATGTCGGGAAAAATAAGCCGCTAGAAGTTGTTGTACCCTATTTGCCGACCTTTGTACTCGGCAAAAAAGGTAACTGTCAGCTTTTTAATTCCACCTTTTTAAAGTTACCTATGTTTTCCAATCAGTTCTCGTTTTGCTTGTGCATTTCCAAAGTTATTAGGGCAGAAAATCGAGATCCGAGCGCGACCATGAAAGGTCTAGCTTTCGAGCGGGGGTGCATCCGGTTTGTGAAGGGGATGCGTGGCCCATTCCTCCATTGGCCTTGAAACCTTTTCTGCACCGTGAGGCTCCATTTGAAGGCACGTGCCAGGTCCCATGATTTTTGGGGGGTACCCAGCCATATTCCGTGCATTTCTCGCATTTCCAGGGCTTCGCGTGGGAAATTCAAGAGCGCGGCAGCAGCCACATGAAATCATGGACGGAAAGGGCCGGGAATCACTGCTCGCGGTCTTATGTACATGCCCAGGCCTGCACACACTGCCAAGAGGGTGGGCCCAACGCGGGGGGCATGTGGTGGGGGAGATGAGCGCTGGCGCCCGTCTTGCTGTCATTAAATCACCGGGAAATCACAGGAGCCCGGAAATTGGAGGGAACAGGCGTGGCGCCTTCTGACTGCCCCTGGATGCAGTTGTAAAAACTCAAGGCCATTTTGAAGCTGCCTTCAAGGAGGCTTAGTGCAGAAGGGACCTTGTCCGGCAAAGAATCTGGCTTTCGAGCGGGGGTGCGTCCGGTTTTGTGAAGGGGTGTGGGCCCCGTTCCTCCGTTGGCATTGAAACTTTTTCTGCCGTTGTGAGGCTCCGTTCGAAGCCACGTGCCAGGTCCTAGGATTTTTTGGCGCAGCTAGCCATATTCTGTGCAATTCCCACATATACAGGTCTTCGCGTGGGAAATTCAAGAGCGGGGCAGCGACCACATGAAATTATGGACGGAAAGGGCTGGGAGTCCCTCCCCGCAGTGTTATGTCCATTCCTAGGCACTGAACACCCCACTGGGATTGGTAGGCCCAACGCAGGGGCCACGTGGGGGGATGGGGGCGCAAGTGCCTGTCTTGCTGCTGTTTGAATCGCCGGGAAATCATGGGAGCCCGAAAATTGAAGGGAGATGGCGCTGCACCTTCCCATGACCCCAGGTTGCAGTTGTAAAAATACGAGGACGATTCGGATACTCCTTCATGGAGGCTGTGCAGAAGGGACCTTGTCCAGCGAAGGATCTAGCTTTCGAGCGGGGGTACGGTGCATCCAGTTTTGTGAAGGGTGTGCGCGGCGCGTTCCTCCGTTGGTCTTGAAACTTTTTTTGCGGTCGCACTACTAGAAAAATGCTTATAGGTAGACATTTAGCAGTAGCGTTGGTTTTATATCCATCGCTACTGCTATTTAGCAGTAGCGCCGGCCAGCACAAGCGCTACAAATGCACGTTAGCAGTAGCGTTGGATTTTACAGCCAGCGCTACTGTTAATGGGCCACGCTCTCGGGCCCCCGTTGCAGTTTTAGCTATAGCGCTGGGCCGCCTACCCCGCGCTGCCGCTAAGCCCACCTCTCTGCTTCCTCCCGCGCCGGCCCGCGCACCACCCTCCCCTCACTCACACTCACACGCTCACACCAAATCGAATCCCTCAGTCGTCCCCCGATCCGGCCGCCCTCCCCGGCGCCGGCCCTCCTCCCCTGCTGGCCGCCCTCC
>NC_041385.1:792372916-792376031 GCF_002162155.2 Triticum dicoccoides | reverse complement strand
CCTACTACCTCCCTCCCTAGTTATAATTATTAGAGAGTAGTTAATTTTTAGGTGTTTTAGTTGAATTTTTAGGTGTTTTAGTTAAATTTGTAGGTGTTTTAGTTAAAAAGGTAGGTTCTTAGAATAATGTAGGTGTTCTTAGAATAATTTGAATTTGCTTTAAGTGTATTTAAAAGAGTTTTAGGTGTTTTAGTTGTTTTAGGTGTAGTTAACAGAATTTTAGGTGGTTTAGTTGTTTTAGGTGTGGTTAACAGAATTTTAGGTGTTTTAGTTGTTTTAGGTGTAGTTAACAGAATTTTAGGTATTTTAGTTGTTTTAGGCGTGCTTAACAGAATTTTAGGTGTTTTAGTTGTTTTAGGTGTAGTTAACAGAATTCTAGGTATTTTTTTAGTTAAAACAATTGTTGTTATTTTTTTAGTTAAAGTAATTTTTCCTGTTATATGCAAATTTGCAGTGGACGTGTCATATTTTGAACATGTCACATTTTGGACATGTCATATTTTTCCGAGTGGCCTATGTTTTGCCAGAAATGTCGATTCGTTTATGTTCTAGCAAATTTCAGGCACTCGATTGGTCCTATTTTTAGCAAAGGTCATGTCAAATTTTGCTAAGTGTTTATTAATTTTGTTTTCATAATTAAGCATTTTGTTCTCGACGTCGACGATGCCTATCCCGCATCCTCGTCGTCGACTCGACGGAGGACTCCGGCTTGAGCCGAGGGGCCATGTCCGGGACTGGGCTCCGCCGGGCTGGTACTGGGTTGTGCTACCTTCTGGCGAGCGCAACTTAGTGAGGAGCCAGCCCGTCGTCGACCCGAAGCTTCTTTGGTGGCGGTCACGTGGCCCTGCATCAGTGGAGAGGCTTCAGTCCCCCGCGCAGGTGGTTCAACACCGTGTCATGGAGGAGAACGCGCACCTCCAGCGCTACTTGGTTGCGTTGGCGAACGGCCGGTTCTCCAATACCTGCAAATTATATGGGGATCTCACCGGAGCTATGATCCGGTGATGGTTCCTTCTCTTTGGGTGTCCACCGTGGCCCACTGAATCTAGAGGAGCTATTATTCGAGATGTATTAGTGATATTATATGATGATCTTTTGCTACAAACTACTATAGATGTATTCGATGATGGATTATTAATTACCTATTAGTTATTTTCTTATTGAATGCAAAAGATGAGCGCGGTTTGTGCTACAAACTACTACATATGAATTCATGATGGATTATTAATTACCTATTAGGAAATGTCTGACGACGAAAGCGAATTCGCTATGTGCGATTACTGCGAAGATAAGCGCGGTATGTGCGACAGGCCTCACCTGGTAGAAGGTCGGCGCTTCAGCATCAAGCTCCAAGAGACCTTCGATGTTGATACGGTACGCAACGATGACAAGTGTTTTTTGTTATTTTTGCACGACTTCTCTGCTTCTTCAATTCGACTAGCTTATCCCATGCCATGCAAGACGCTATGTCTTGGAGAAGATGGGTTTTGAAGATCATGAAAGCACGGAGACAAAGATAATTCAACTAAGGACCCATCATGGTTATGATTTTGCTGTAAAACTATACAATTCTGTGAACTCATCCAATTTTGGTTGCCCGAATTGGGAAGCCCTTTCCAAGGCGTATGATTTTCATGAGGGTATGCTTCTCACCTTCGATCTTGGTGATCCTTACATCGACGAAAATGATATGACCATTTGGGTCCTTGTTGACACGCTTCCAGTTCTACCGCTGTGTGAGTTTCTTAAACATATTTACTAAGTAATTTATATTGTTTATTTCAAAATATTTGACAGCTTATTTCCATTGACAACTTATTTTCATTCTTCAAAAAATGTACGGAAGATGGTGGACAGAACCTACTACTACAATGATGAAGCACAATTAACTTATAAGGAGAAAGATGGTCTTATCACATTTTTTACTGATCTTGAGAATTACGATAGATATTATCGAATTCCTCAAAATTATGGTCCATATGTGCCACTAGTGCACGCGGTGTGCTACGGTAACATCAATGGAGATATCATGGTAAGATTTTCTTCTATTACGACATCCGTGCATCTTTTGCATAATTTTTTCTAAAACTAAACTACATTGCTAACTACAAAGTTATTACTATGTTTTTGAACAGAAAATCCCGATGAATTGTGTGCCTCATCTGATGTTGCCAAGAGGTTGCGTTGATGTTATGAGCTTACGGCCACCACGGCCAGGTCAGCCACAGTATCCACATCACTCATGTCCATACCGGATTTCTAAAAGCGAGGAAGCCATGATAATAAATGATTGGAAGAAATGTTTCAACCATCGTAGGGTGCTACATGGAAGCAACATTGTGCGTAGATCAAGACTTGGAGACAGGATTATCTCCATTCTTCATTATGGAGAGTTCAATTTCCTTAATCAAGTGTCAATGCCTATCTTGTTTTATGATATTTTACCTAAGAGAGGGTAGAGTAGGTACTATGAGAGGAGTAGGTCCTAGGTAGAATGTGTTATTATGTGCTATAATGTGTTAGAGTTGATGAGGAGGATGAGGAGTTGTGATTATGACTAGTGACCAACTTGTTATATATATGATGTCTTATTGATGAACATTGTTTGGTGGTGATGACTACTGGTAATGAATATGCTATTTAAACAGACTAGTTCATGATGAGTTGTTATTGTATAAAAGATATATCTGCTTAAACATGTACAATGCCAAAATATTAAAAAAAAATGTTAGCAGTAGCGCTGGCCTAAAAACGTGCTACTAGTAGTTGAACTTACCAGTAGCGATGGTCTAGAAACGCGCTACTGCTACAAGATACCTGTAGCGCCGTAGCAGTAGCGTTGGTCCCCGCGCTACTGGTAGCACAAAAACAAGCGCTACTGGTAAGCTTTCTTCTAGTAGTGTCGTGAGGCTCCATTTGAAGGCACGTGCCATGTCCTAGGATATTTCTGGGGCCACCATCCATATTCCGTGAATTGCCCACATTTCCAGGTCTTCGCCTGGGAAATTCTAGAGCGAGCCAACGGCCATATGA
Source organism: Triticum dicoccoides (assembly GCF_002162155.2). Lineage (NCBI taxonomy): Eukaryota > Viridiplantae > Streptophyta > Magnoliopsida > Poales > Poaceae > Triticum > Triticum dicoccoides. Next base: position 792,372,998 of record NC_041385.1, on the reverse strand, counting down.
AATCGTGAACGGCAAGGCCCGGGAGTCCCTGCCCACGGTCTTATGTCCTTGCCCAGGCCCTGCGCACTTCGCCGGGAGGAAC
>NC_041385.1:792369896-792372237 GCF_002162155.2 Triticum dicoccoides | reverse complement strand
TGTGGCCACCATACGTCTGCCCCCTCCATCGCTGTCGCCATCGCCGCTCCCCCGCACTCCACCACCGTCGCCGCCCCTCCCCCTCGCCTTGCCATTGCTCCACTGAGATTTTTTTTATTTTTTATTTTTGTTTTATTTTCATTAGTTGTATTAGAAATTTTTAGTTTATGAAAGTAGTTTCATTAGTTTATACTTATAATTAGTTGTATTAGAAATTTTTAGTTTATAGTTTAGTTATTATTGTTAAATATTGTTTTTTGTATGTATATGTTAGTTGTATACTTGTTGTTTTACTTATTAGTTTTATAGTATAGTTTAATTAGTTGGTTCATTATTTGTATATTACATAGTTTTTTGATGATGCCGCCACCTCGGTGGTATCATGGTGTTCGATTCCGATTGGGACGCTATACCGCCGAGATCACCTGTAAGGGTGATCGCCTGTTGCTCGACACTTTTAAGTCCGCCGAGTTGTCGCGCGCGCATACGACACGGTTGCTTGGAAGCATGGCCGTAGGAGGTCTGATCTGAACTTCTCTGAGAATCTAGAAGGCTCGTCGGATAAGGGCTTACGCTGCGGCCAATCCCCATCTGGTGGCGAAGGACATTTTGTTCTAGGCTAACAAAGAGAAGGAGCGGAGGAAGAAGGACGACGAGGAGATAGATCGGATAATTTCCGAACAAGTCGATAGTGATTTTGTGGAGATGGGGAGGGATGGCGTGTTTGACACCTCCGATGATGAGGAGGAGGCAGGCTCTTCCGGCAGGAATGTGCTACTCATTGACTCAGACGACGATTAGTGTTCTTGTTATATGTATTAGTGGTGTTGAACTATGTAGTAGTGATGATCCATGAAATAGTAGTGTTGAAGTGATGATGTATGTACTCGTGCTGAACTATTTGGTCGTTTAATATTGATCTATATATGTAGTAGCAGTGTTGAAGTGATGATTGTTGTAGTGGTAGACTTGGGATGTTTGTTGGCGTACTTAAAGACTATAGCTATATGCTTTCTGTGTTGACTTTCACTTGAGAGATGAGAGATTTTTCTTGAAGGAAGGATCCGGACTGTTGTCGTCGGAGGTTGTTTCACAACATCTCCTTCTTGAAGGCCTTGGTAACGCAGAAGGAGATGTTGTGAAACGGCCGTCCCTGATAATCCCCAGGTGCAGGGAATCATCGTAGCAATTCGCAAAGGTGGAAGTGATAAGTATGGAGTGTCGAACCCACAAGGAGCTAAAGGTAAGATCAATATTCTCTCAAGCCCTATCTGCCACTGTTACGACTCTACGTGCACCAAACGTTTGCTTCCAACTAGAAACAAGAAATATAAAGTTAGAATAATGTGGGCTTAAAGAGGATAACTTTGTATGATATCGGAGAGCTAAAATATAAAAGTAGGTGCTGTTATCATAAAGTTATAATATATTACTAAATAATATAAATAGCGAGTGTGTAATAATGGTGGATCGCTATGCGGAATTGTCCTAAGCAATTGTTAACAAGACCGGTAGTCACTATTGCAATTTCATATGAGGGAGAGGCAAAAGCTAACATACTTTCTCTACTTGGATCATATGCACTTATGATTGGAACTCTAGCAAGCGTCCGCAAATACTAAAGATCATTAAGGTAAAACTCAACCATAGATTAAAGCATCTAGTCCTCTTTATTCCCATACGCAACAACCCATCTTACTCGGGTTTGTGTTTCTGTCACTCACCAACCCACTATAAGAGAATCATGAACGTATTGCAACACCCTACAGCAGGAATTCCTCACGCTTGCGCAACACGGAGGGCACCATAGGACAGCATCAAAGTGAAACATACCACTCATACCAATCTAGATCATCAATCAACCCAAAGACAAAAGATATCTACTCAAAACATCATAGGATGGCAACAAATCATTGGATCATAATATGTAGCATAAAGCACCATCTTCAAGTAGGGATTACAGCAGGGTGCGGGAGAGTGGACCGCGTAAAAGAGATGAAGATGGTGATGATGATGGTGATGTTGATGAAGACGATCACCGCGGCGATGATTCCCCTCCCGATGGCACTCCGGTGCCACCAAGAGAGAGGAGGAGAGGTTCTCCCCCTTGTGCTTCCTCCTCCATGGCTTTCCCCCTCTGGTCCTTGGCCTTCATGGCGATGATGGCCCCTCCGAGATCCTCCTCCATGGCCTCCGATGATGTTGGCCCCCTCCGGTAGGGAGCAAGAGAGGGCCTAGATTGATTTCTCATGGCTACAGAGGCTTGCGGCCGCGGAACTTCCGATCTAGGTTAATTCCCGAAAGTTTCAGTATTTATAGGAATTATTGGCGTTGGTTTCAC
>NC_041385.1:792363761-792369627 GCF_002162155.2 Triticum dicoccoides | reverse complement strand
ATCTCGTGGGCAGCCTGGAGCTCTTCTGGCCCAACTTCGATGCTCCGTGGTCTTCTTTTAGTCCATAAAAAATCCTCAAAACTTGGCACGTCATTTGGACTCCGTTTGGTATCCCTTTTCTGTAGAACACAAAAACAAGGAGAAAACAGAAACTGGCACTGGGCTCTAGGCCAATAGGTTAGTCCCAAAATTCATATAAAATGATATATAAATGCATATAAAACACCATAGATGGGTAATATAATAGCATGAATACTTCATAAATTATAGATATGTTGGAGACGTATCAGCATCCCCAAGCTTAATTCCTGCTCGTCCTCGAGTAGGTAAATGATAAAAGAAATAATTTATGAAGTGTGAATGCTAGTAGGTGCACAAGTTTGATCAATGATAATTTCAATCACCTTTTCTAGCATCAATATGTGTCATAATAGTAGCTTATCTCATAAAACTTTTCATGATCAACTAACAATCCATTCACAATATCAAGTATGGTTCAGAAACTTCATTGAGAACTAACAAACTATAATTTCAGTCATTGAAGCAATTGCAATTTATGATAACATCAGAAAGAGTCAAGAATAGAGCTTTTCAGCAAGTCCACATACTCAACTATCATATAGTCTCCTACAATTGGTAACTCTCACGCAATACTTGTGGTTATGGAGGTTCAGCCGGACACTGAGAAAGATAGGGGCTTATTGTGTTGCCTCCCAACATGTTCACCTTTAGGTGATGTCAACAATAATAGCCCATGCTAAATTACATCCAATTGGATATATATATCATGATCTTTCAAACAAGAGGAGCTTGCCAAAGGATAAAATGAAAAAGGGAAATGTGAGGATCACCCTTACTCAAGCATAAAGTAAAAACAGAAAGTAAAAGATAGGCCCTTCGCAGAGGGAAGCAGAGGTTGTCATGCGCATTTAGAGTTGATGCACAAAATCTTAATGCAAAAGAATGTCACTTTATATTGCCCCTTGTATGTGGACCTTTATTATGCAGTCTATCGCTTTTATTACTTCCGCAACAAGATCGTAGAAAGCTTATTTTCTCTGCACTAATAATTCATACATATTTAGAGAGCAATTTTTATTGCTTGCACCGATGAAAACTTACTTGAAGGATCTTACTCAATCCATAGGTAGATATGGTGGACTCTCATGGCAAAACTGGGTTTAAGGATATTTGAAAGCACAAGTAGTATCTCTACTTGGTGCTAGGAATTTTTGGCTAGCATGAGGGGGAAAGGCAAGCTCAACATGTTTGGAAGGTCAATGACAATATACTTTAACTGAGATGTCGGAAAACATAAACCATTACATTGTCTTCCTTGTCCAACGTCAACTCCTTTAGCATGTCATACTTAATGAGTGCTTCACAATAATAAAATATGTCCAAGATAATATATTTGTATGTGAACCTCTCTTTCCTTATTACTTCCTATTAATTGCAACGATGACGAAAACTACGTTTGCCAACTCTCAACAATTTTTATGCCTCATACTTTCTATGTGTGAAGTCATCACTAACCATGTTATAAGCATATGAAACATATAAAAATTCATATTTATGACATTCAACTTATTCAACAATTTACTCAAAGGATATACATGAAGCACATGAGTAAATGACAAACTACTCCCAAAGATATGAGTGAAGGACACTGAGTAGTCAAATAATTAACTAGCCATGGAAGGGTTTCCCCTTTTTTATTCAATAATTCAGATCGAAAGATTTTATTCAAACAGCGAGTAAAATCGAAATAAAATGACATTGCAAGGATAGCACAACTCATGTGAAGAAGCAAAAACTTAGGCTCAACCGATACTAACCGATAGTTGTTGAACAAGAGAGGTGGGATGCCTACCGGGGCATCCCCAAGCTTAGATGCTTGAGACTTCTTGAAATATTATCTTGGGATGCCTTGGGCATCCCCAAGCTTGAGCTTTTATGTCTCCTTAATTCCTCTCATATCACGGTTTCTCTTTTTATCAAAAGCTTCATTCACAACAAACTCAACAAGCACTCGTGAGACGGGTTAGTATAAACCAATACAAAACCTTATCATTTTCTACTGTAACAAATCCCTAAAATTATTATTCAACATTGAATACTAAATGCCTCTGCATATTTAATACTCCTATCTTCAAATAGAATCCTTAAACAAGCAAGCATACGCAAACAATGCAAACATAACAGCAATCTGCCAAAACAGTACAGTCTGTAAAGAATGCAAGGGTATCAATACTTCCCTAACCCCAAAAATTATAAGAGAAACTTCCCACTGTAATAAATTTATCAGAGCTTAAAATGCAAAAAGATTCAACATTATACCATTCTCTGACTTTTCTAGGGAATTTTTGCAACAGCGGTAAACTTTCTGTTTTGAAACAGCAACATGTATACTAGCAAAATAAGCATGGTAAAGGCTATCCTTGACATTTTTATTGAAACTAAAGATGCAAAACATTATTCTAAATAACAGAAATCAAATACAAACAAGAGGAAATGACGCTCCAAGCAAAACACATATCATGTGGTGAATAAAAATATAGCTCCAAGTAAAGTTACAGATGAACGAAGACGAAATAGGGGATGCCTTCCGGGGTATCCCCAAGCTTAGGCTCTTGGTTGTCCTTGAATATTACCTTGGGGTGCCTTGGGCATCCCCAAGCTTAGGATTTTTCTACTCCTTATTCCATAGTCCATCGAATCTTTACCCAAAACTTGAAAACTTCAACTACACAAAACTTAACCAAACTTCGTGAGATAGGTTCGTATGATAAAGAGTAAACCATGCACTTTGGTACTGTAAAAGACAAGGTTCATAATTTTTTTCACATAAATCCTACTGCACCATATCATTTCTACAAATTGTATTGATAAATATAAGCCATAGAAACTAGAAAACAAGCAGACTATGCAATGAAAACAGAATCTGTCAGAAACAAAACAGTCTGTAATGATCTGTAAAATAACCATACTTCTGCTGCTCCACAAATTATGATATAAATTGGTGGACGTGAGGAATTTGTCTATTAATCTTCTGCAAAAAGAATCAACTCAAAAACACTCTTCTTTAAAAAATGACAGCAAATTTCGTGAGCGCAAAGTTTCTGCTTTTTACAGCAAGATCACATTAACTTTCACCCAAGTCTTTCCAAAGGTCTTACTTGGCACTTTATTGAAACAAAAGATATAAAACATGATTACTACAGTAGCTTAATCATGTAGACAGACAAAAACAGTAAGGATAAATATTGGATTGTCTCCCAACAAGCGCTTTTCTTTAATGCCTTTTAGCTAGGCATGATGATTTCAATGATGCTCGCATAAAAGATAAGAGTTGAAACATAAAAAGAGCATCATGAAGAATATGACTAGCATATTTAAATCTAACCCACTTCCTATGCCTAGGGATTTTGTGAGAACACAATTTATAGGAACAAGAATCAACTAGCATAGGAAGGCAAAACAAGTATAACTTCAAAACTTTAAGCACATAGAGAGGAAACTTGATATTATTGCAACTCCTACAAGCACATATTCCTCCCCCATAATAATTTTTTTCAGTAGCAACATGATAACAACTTTGTTCTCATACTCAATTGGAACCTCTTCCGAAATAGTGCAATACTAACTAAAGTTGACACTCTTCCAAATCCACTTTCATAAATATCGTACAGAGGTTCAACACCCTCCAAGATAGTGGGATCACTAATTCCTAAAGTTGACACTCTTCCAAACCCACTTTAAACTATAGTATTATTCATAATTCAAAAGATATAAGTGAAATTCCTGGAGCATTTTACAATTAATATAGACTAGCCAACATACAAGCTCAAAAATATACAAATGAAGCGTACGAAGCGTTCTATAGAACCATACTCAAACGATTTGAGTGAAGCACAAAGAGTAATTCTATAAGATCATACTTAAAAGATATAAGTGAAGCACATGAAGTATTATATAAATCAATGAAGAGCTATCTCATACTAGCATTAATCTTAAAGGAAAATACAAACACAAAGGACACAAGTCATGTGAACAAAACAAAAACCAAGGTATACCGATATTTGTTGGAGAAGAAAGATGGGATGCCAACCGGGGCATCCCCAAGCTTAGATGCTTGAGTATCCTTTGAAATATTTACTTGGGGTGCCTTGGGCATCCCCAACCTTGAACTCTTGTCTCTCTTTATTCTTCTCACATCGGTAACTCCTGGTTCTTCAAACACTTCATTCACAAAAACTTAAACAAAAACTTTGTGAGATCCGTTAGTGTAATAAAGTAAACTACCACTTTAAGGTACTGCAATTAACTCATTCTTTGTTTATATTGGTGTTAAACCTACTGTATTCCAACTTCTCTATGGTTCATACCCCCCGATACTAGCCATAGATGCATCAAAATAAGCAAACAACACACGAAAAACAGAATCTGTTAAGAACAGGACAGTCTGTAGTAATCTGGAAGTTTAGTAAACTTCTGTAACTCCAAAAATTATAAAATAAATTTTAAAATGTGAACAATTCGTACAGACGTAATGTGCAAAATGTTTCAGACCCATTTGACTTTCCAGTAAAAAATGTAAATTCATGCACTACAGCCAAAGTTTCTGTTTTTGTTCTGCACATAATAAACAAGCAATCTTATCATGCTAAAACCAAAGTTTGACACATTATTTTTATAATATAATGGTTATATACAAGGGGATAATTATTTACAGAGAAACTTCCATGAAAAATTCTACATTGTTTCCGTGAGCATGAACACAAGTGCTCAAGGTCGACCCTCACTTCTTCAATGCATAACTTTCCAATCACTTCTCTTTTTGAAAAACTTTTTTACGCATGAGAGGGAAGCAATTCCTTTTTGGTATTTTAACTTTTTTTAGGATAACTTTGTATGATATTGGAGAGCTAATATATAAAAGTAGGTGTTGTTATCATAAAGTTAGAATATATTACTAAATAATATAAATAGCGAGTGTGGAATAATTGTGGATCGCTGTGCGGAATTGTCCTAAGCAATTGTTAACAAGACCGGTAGTCACTATTGCAATTTCATATGAGGGAGAGGCAAAAGCTAACATACTTTCTCTACTTGGATCATATGCACTTATGATTGGAACTCTAGCAAGTGTCCGCAAATACTAAAGATCATTAAAGGTAAAACGCAAGCATAGCATTAAAGCATCTAGTCCTCTTTATTCCCATACGCAACAACCCCTCTTACTCGGGTTTGTGTTTCCGTCACTCACCAACCCACTATAAGCGAATCATGAACGTATTGCAACACCCTACAGCAGGAATCCCTCCCGCTTGAGCGACACAAAGGGCACCATAGGACAGCATCAAAGTGAAACATACAACTCATACCAATCTAGATCATCAATCAACCCAAAGACAAAAGATATCTACTCAAAACATCATAGGATGGCAACACATCATTGGATCATAATATGTAGCATAAAGCACCATGTTCAAGTAGGGATTACAGCGGGGTGCGGGAGAGTGGACCGCGTAAAAGAGATGAGGATGGTGATGATGATGGTGATGTTGATGAAGACGATCACCGCGGCGATGATTCCCCTCCCGATGGCACTCCAGTGCCACCAAGAGAGAGGAGGAGAGGTTCTCCCCCTTGTGCTTCCTCCTCCATGGCTTTCCCCCTCTGGTCCTTGGCCTTCATGGCGATGATGGCCCCTCCGAGATCCTCCTCCATGGCCTCCGGTGATGATGCCCCCTCCGGCAGGGTGCCAGAGAGGGCCTAGATTGATTTCTCGTGGCTACAGAGGCTTGCGGCGGCGGAACTTCCGATCTAGGTTAATTCCCAAAAGTTTCAGTATTTATAGGAA
>NC_041385.1:792355410-792363213 GCF_002162155.2 Triticum dicoccoides | reverse complement strand
CGGGCCGTCCACGAGACAGGGGGCGCGCCCTCCTATCTTGTGGGCAGCTCGGAGCTCTTCTGGCCCAACTTCGATGCTCCGTGGTCTTCTTTTGGTCCATAAAAAATCCTCAAAAATTGGCACGTCATTTGGACTCCGTTTGGTATCCCTTTTCTGTAAAACACAAAAACAAGGAGAAATCAGAAATTGGCACTGGGCTCTAGGTCAATAGGTTAGTCCCAAAAATCATATAAAATGATATATAAATGCATATAAAACACCATAGATGGGTAATATAATAGCATAAATACTTCATAAATTATAGATACGTTGGAGAGTATCAGTCCCCTACAGTCGGACTATCAGTGAAGGGGTGTCTCTATATATACAAACACTTGAGAGATTTTATGTGAGGAATGATACCGACTGTTGTTGTAGGGGGTCGTTCCGCTCCATCTACTCTTCTATGACTTTGGTAAACCTTGGTAACACATGAGGAGAGATGGGGCAGAACGACCATTACCGTCAATTGAAATACAAGATAGAGAGAGTGTGTCCACCATATATACAACCATTTGAGAGATAAAAGTTGTCAAAGGGAACCTTGACGGACTGAAAGTCAACCCACAGGCCAAATAAACTAGTTATGATATTTTTGTTGTTATAGGAATCCGGTCTTTCTTGTTCTCCTCTCTCTTGATTCCAAATTGAATATGTTTTTTCTTCATGTTATGTTAGGTTTGTGTGTTTAGTAGCGGACTAGAATTATGCGGGCATGGAGACGCCTTTCCAGGGACTCCGAGACCACTGATAGTGGAGCTACAACGGCATAGAGGGCGGCGGCCTCCCAGGAGGTGGCTCGTCCAGCTGCCGAGAGAGTGGAGGCAGCGGCCGAGAGGGCGGCTGCCTGCGAGAAGATCGCTTGTGCAGTGGCCGAGAGAGTGGAGGCAGCGGCCGCCTGCGAGGAGAGTGCTCATGTAGCGGCCGATAGGGTGGCTGCATTAGCTGAGAGAGCTTGTGCAGCCGTAGATGCCTTGATGGCCACCCTTGATGGATTCGGAGGAGAGCCAATGTGTCCACTCATTGGATCTATTGGTACTTGTTTGATGGTTGTGAAGTTAATTTATATTACTAGTCATCAAGCCGTGCACCTGCACGGGCTTGTGTTTTAACCTCATTAAATAATTTTTACATAATAAATAATATAAATTTCATGTAAACTTTCATTGCAATAGAAAAATATAAAAACAAACTTAAACATGCATTTGAATAGGAGTGAGTATTACTTAACATCATCATTTTATTTTACCATTGGGCAAATAAGAGTTTAATTTCATCAATTAGTTTATAATCAAATGCATGAAGTAAGTTATTGATTTGAAAATTGAACATGTATTGAAGAAACATACTTGATAGGATAGTAAGAAACTTGGGCCAGTACGTAATCAGGGTAACACAACAAAAACATACAACCTAAAAATTCTATATAAAGGATGTTGGACTAAATTGGGTGCTCAGAGTTATATGTATGCTCCTTCGATGAAAGTAACACAATTCCGTAATTAAAGGCATAGAGTAAATTATAAATTTGTGTGAGGTGACATAGAGAACTAAATATGTTTGAACTATGGGAAGTGCAGAAGATGAGATAAATACCTGACATGAGTAATAGAGAAATAATTATCCATAATGAAGCCTTAATAACTAATATTAAAATATATAGTATTTAATTGTGCTGATATTCATAAATCTGCATCTACAGAATAATTGAAATACTATATGGTACAAACGTTTTCAATGCGAGTCCATCAACTTTCTCCCTCCACAGTATCAAGCACGATGATGAACTTTGAGATAAATGATGCAACGACAGTATAATACATAGATGTTGTGATGAGGTCAAAGGATACAACATATAAGAAGGCTGGATGTGGCGCGTCTTCGGGTAGCTTCAATGCTTTTAGTTGTTGCTAGGTGGTCAACGGATCTGGATTTAATTTTTACTATTTGTAGTGTTAGTTGTACTACGGTGATTGATGACGAATAGATCAGAAGTTTTCCCACCAAAAAAATATAAGTAGGCTAGATGGCACACTTGTATTTCTTCCGAGACAAACTACAAAAACGTCAATATATGAGATATAAGGTATGTGTAAGCCTTTGCATGATATTTTTTACCAATATTTCAATAAGTGTACTTTTGTTATTTCCAGAAAAAAATTTAAGACACAATAAGCTCACCTGCAATTAACAAACCATGATTTCAATATCCTATTGGCACGCACAAAACGAACTGGATTGCTATATGGTGATATTACTGCAGGGCAGCACTTGAGCATAACTGTAGGAGATACTGGATTGTCTTTCCGGTGGAGGGAGCTGATCTCCAAGCAACAATCATAGGGGCAAAGGCCTCAGGGAGTACTCGGCCGAAGACTGACAAAGATCAACACACCTCAATTCAGAGAGCTCAATGGCATTATAGGGGAATAAGTTGCTAAATATAAAATATGATCTATCACGATGGGATAAAACCAAGAGAGATAATGTAATGCAGATGTGTATATGCAGTGACATGTGGAAATAAATCATACTGTATAGACATCGAACTTTTTAGCCGCCCCTGCCACTAGTAGAAAACAAGGCTATCGTTCGGGCCTGGCCAGCCCATTAGTCCCGGTTCTTCATGAACCGGGACCAATGGGGGGATTAGACCCGGTTCATGAGCCCAGGGGGCCGGCCGGGGCCTCGTGGGCATTGGTCTCGGTTCGTCTGGACCCATTTGTCCCGGTTCTAGGCTCGAACCGGGACCAATGGTCCTCGCTCCTGGCCCACAACCATTGGTACCGGTTCATGCCTTGAACCGGTGTAGAAGGGGGGCTTTAGTCCCGGTTCGTGCCACGAACCGGGACAAATAAATTGCCTATATATACCCATCGCCGCGGCAGAGCACTCCACAGTGCTCTGTTTTTTCAAGCCGACGAGGGGAGGGCATTTGGGTGCTCTAGTTCACCTCCTATGCACACGAGGTGTTCGATGAAATGCCCGAGCCACACTAGTTAAGCTTTTTCCTCTCGAAGCTCGACCTCAGAGCTCTATTTTTCGCGAGATTTGTCTAGATTTAGCGGTCCGTCAAGCCCCGTCCCCGTTTTCACCGCCGTTGATCACCTGTGCTGATCTCGTCACCGGCACCACCGTGGTGAGCCTCTTGTTCTTATCTTCTTTCTGATACTTGTCTGATTTTTCTTACTTTAGATAGATATTTGTCTGATTTTCTTACTTTTGACACACATAATTATATATAATGCACACAGATGAACCGGCAATGGATGTATGGTGACAGACACACCTCCGAGTACTTTAAGGGCGTGCATAATTTTCTCGAAGTGGCTGAGGCAAACAAGAAGAATGGTTTTATCTGTTGTCCATGCCCTAAATGTGCGAATACGAAGTCTTACTCTGACCGGAAAAGTCCTTCACACCCACCTGCTTTACAAGGGTTTCATGCCACACTATAATATTTGGACGAGGCACGGAGAAATATGGGTTATGATGGAAGACGACGAAGAAGAAGAGTACGATGAAAACTATGTGCCCCCTGAATATGGTGATGCTGCAACGGGGGGAGCTGTTGAAGATCAAGAGGAACCATACGATGTGCCCGATGATGCTGCAACGGGGGAAGCTGCTGAAGATCAAGAGGAACCAGGCGATGTGCCCGATGATGATGATCTCCGCCGGGTCATTTTCGATGCAAGGACGCAATGCGAAAGTCAAAAGGAGAAGCTGAAGTTCGATCGCATGTTAGAGGGTCACAAAAAAGGGTTGTACCCCAATTGCGAAGATGGCAACACAAAGCTAGGTACCGTACTGGAATTGTGGCAGTGGAAGGCAGAGAATGTTGTGCCTGACAAAGGATTTGAGAAGCTACTGAAAATATTGAAGAAGAAGCTTCCAAAGGATAACGAATTGCCTGATAGTACGTACGTAGCAAAGAAGGTCGTATGCCCTCTAGGATTGGAGGTGCAGAAGATACATGCATGCCCTAATGACTGCATCCTCTACCGCGGTGCATACGAGGATTTGAACGCATGCCCGGTATGCGGTGCATTGCGGTATAAGATCAGACGAGATGACCCTGGTGATGTTGACGGCGAGCCCCGCAGGAAGAGAGTTCCTGCGAAGGTGATGTGGTATGCTCCTATAATCACTATAAGAATCTTGTTAATCCATGACGGATTCGTCCTGTCACAGAACAGTGCAAAACCATCAAGGAGGGCGGTCCATGACGGATTTGGAATCTGTCATGTATATCACGTCATAATTGGACAACTACACCACCATGACGGATTCTGGCCGTCACCGAACAATCCATAGGCCCCTCCGGCCCGCTCCAGGCCCAGTCCTCTATGACAGACTAATCCTTCATGGACTGACATAACGTTGTACCAATATGGATCCGACATGACATCTACGTGGACCTGACGTGGCATCCTGCATAGCCATTGGCCTAATTATTTGTGTCTAACCGGGCCCATTATCTCATTTATTTCAATACAAACCATGATATTCATCCAACCAGCTACAACACAACCCATTACACATATTAGAACGAGTTTTCACAACCCAATTAATTTCCATTGAACATGGCCATAATTTGACCCATTTCATAAATTTTCATTCAATAATTTCACCAAGTAAAGGTCATTTACATCCAACATCTGTTCACATGCCCCTCTTACAAATTACACGTCATTACATAAGAAGTATACAACATTGTGCAGACCCTCTTAATCATCAACTTCACCTCTGCTACTCAAACTTTCTTTGCAGTCCTGACCAAGGAAACCTTTATAACAAACTTAGATTTTGTTACACAATAGCAAGTTGATTACAACAGTAGTTATTATCATCTGAACCATTGTTCTAATTTCACATTATTCTAAAATGTATATACAAAACTACTATGTGCATAGCAGATCTATATAGAAAAAGCCTAACCATAAAATGTAAACCTCTTATGGAATCAAACCTGACTATTACTGTAATGTAGTGCACAAAAATGTTAACTAGATAAATAAGTGCATACATAAGCCACTCTATCTTACCACCATATTGATAGAGATCCAACAAGCCATTGATTAAAAAGGCATAATTATGCAAAAATCCTGGTGCATTTGCTGGGCCATTGGGATAACTATGATGCAACCTTTTTGAGCTTGTATCATAGAGTTTTTCCTTTATAAAGTTTGCTGCCTTTTCTGAAACTGGAAGATATTCTACTAGCTGCAAAAATATCCACAAATATGGACAATCAAGAAACAAATTTATATGACACAAACAAACACATTCATGTAAAGCAGGTGAAGACAAAAATCTAGTAATTTTTGTATGACTTTCTAATATAAAAGACTGCAGGAATTCTCCTACAGTCATTCAATGTTCAAAACAAATACAAAAAATCTAGCACACGCCACAACACATGAAGGGGAGATAGCCTTTTATACCTAATACAAAGCAACATATACACTGCTGCAGAAGAGGTCCATACACAACATCATGGTGTTCTCGTAACATAATGGATAGTTTAATTTAACTTTTTTAAACAAATGCATGGGCATGCATTCCTAGCGATTAGGTTTGAACAAGTCCAACATGTGTAGAGAACAACTGAGCAAGAAGAATAAGCAACAAACAATAGAGTACTGACTGGCCATGGCTCTCCATTGTTTATGGTGTGGTTACAACTTACGACTAGTTAAAATAGTAAGTAGGTGCCATGAATATCTGAATTTATCAGTTTGAAAACAGTTCCAGTTTGTTACTTTCGCCCATTCTTTTTCACCAGATTCCAGCTGCACATAGTTCAGTTTATTAGATGACTAAAATGCTTTGGCAGGTGCTGAAATTATACAGAATTCATCAACAATTAAATACTAGGATAACTCGACTATATTATATCCATATATCTGAGTATATGACTTGATATGTTGAAAAAAGATTTAGCCTGAATAATATGTGATAGGAAGCACCAACTGGGAATAATAACATGATCTTTCCAAAATTATAACAAACATTAGATATTTGTAGATGGCTTACATTTTTTCCTAGTCTTGTAGGGAACTAAAATACTTTCCTTCCATGCTTATACTAATACTAATGCAAGTAGGTCAGAATCACGTGAAATACTAGTTGCAGAAAGAGGACTTGCATGCTTGTAGTCAGGTTCAGCTTGAATAGATGCAAAAGACTAGAATATATGTATGAATGGAATTCTTATTAGTTGTTGCATTTAAGGAAGTGATGCATGTCTTCTATGCTTGTAGTCAGGTCCTAGTTAAAGAAAGAGGGCTTCCATGCTTGTAGTCAGGTTCAGCTTGAATAGATGCAAAAGACTAGAATATATGTATGAATGAAATTCTTATTAGTTGTTGCATTTAAAGAAGTGATGCATATCTTCTATGCTTGTAGTCAGGTCCTAATTAAAGAAAGAGGGCTTCCATGCTTGTAGTCAGGTTCAGCTTGAATAGATGCAAAAGACTATGCACGTTGTAGGCACGTTGGAACAACAAAAAATATAGAAAAATGTATGTAGAAATATTTATGATAAGTCACAACAATTTTGTACAGTCAACCATGTTGTAAACTTGACCACCAGATCTAAAAATATATTATATACTCTACACGAAAGATGATTGCAACAATTTTGGGAAGCTGATATAACTTAATATCAAATGAATGTACACCACATTTTCTTCTATGAATTAACTATGCTAACCCATGTAGTACTGCTACAATAGGATCGTGGATATATGATATCTTGGTCAACAGTTGTATGTATCAATCAAAACTCAAAAATGTTGGAATAAAGTATCAATTGATGAGTGCATAAGATTATTCCCTTGCTAGTGAGCACGCATTATTAAAGGTATTAGCTTAATTGGCCTTCAGTTTCAGGCCGCCAACATCATTCAGAGTGTGCTAATGAAACAGGGGTGTTCAGATTCATGAGTTGTTGAGCTAGCTCGACTTGGACGCTTCCATGAACTGGTCACTTGTCTCGACATATTTGCTGGTTGACACCAGCAGCCAACAATCGACATCATCGTCGTACATCCACGTCTCTGCTATCCCTATCAAATCAAAAACTACAAAATTACTATGTGAAACAGGCTACAATGTGCATATTAACCAAGAAAAGTACCTCAGCAAAAGAAGTGAAATATATATGTATAAGTGATGTGCATATTAACCCAGAAAATTACTAACTACAAAATACTTCCTTCAATTTCCCTCACTGTACAGGAACTTGTTCAGGTATATACAGATGAACACGCTTCAGTCAGTCAACGCACATTCTACCAAGAAAATAAGATGGCAGGGGGAGAGGAAGATGGGATTTGGGGTGTTCACCTGGGCAAGAGAGGCCTCTAGTGTTTCAAATGCGGCAGAGGAGGTTGCCACGGGCTGCACAGCCGTGCCGGAGACGCGACAGAGGAGGTAGCGGTCGCCGCCGTGCAGCCCAACGCGAGTGAGCGCACCGAGCTAGGCGGAGCCATCTAGGAGGCGTAGAGGGCGCGAGGAGGTGTAGTGCGCAACAGAGCGGAGCCACTGGAGACGCGCCGACGATGGAAGTGAAGTCATAGTAGAAACCCGAGTCACTGGCTAGGGGTCACCGGGCGAGCGCCAAAGACCGGGAGCTGCGGATCCTGCCGGCCTGGAGAAGAGAGTGGTCGGAGACCAGCTCTTGTGTGTGTTGCGCCGTGGTGGACGTCGGCGGAATCGGCGGACGTTGGCTGCATTTTGTGGGTTCATAGGAGAGAG
>NC_041385.1:792311192-792355150 GCF_002162155.2 Triticum dicoccoides | reverse complement strand
AGAGAGAGAGAGAGAGAGATTGTTTGTGAGATGGATGGGTGGGTGGAGAATGCTGCATATCTGGAAGCTGCCCGAGGTGAGGAGGATAGGGCCGTCGGCAAACTGTTGGAGGGAAGCGACGAGGTTGGTTGCGGCGGCACTGTGCGGGGGTGATGGGGAATCAAGAGGGGCTGCGGGGGAGGAAGTGAGGATGAGGGTTAGGGTTAGCTTTTTATATGTGTAAAGCTTATGCGGGCTTGCGGGGCTGTA
Source organism: Triticum dicoccoides (assembly GCF_002162155.2). NCBI lineage: Eukaryota > Viridiplantae > Streptophyta > Magnoliopsida > Poales > Poaceae > Triticum > Triticum dicoccoides. The sequence continues at coordinate 792,354,901 of NC_041385.1, read as the reverse complement.
CCACGCCATCCATGACGCTATCCAAAAATGTCATCAAAAATCCGTCATGGATTAACAGGTTTCTTGTAGTGAATACCACGGTTGAAACGACTGTTTGGAAACAAAGAGCATGCCAAGTTGATGCGGTGGCACAGTGAGGACCGTAAGAAAGACGGAAAGTTGAGAGCACCTGCTGACGGGTAAATCGAGAGAGAGTACTGGGCTGATTTTGCATGTGACCCAAGGAACGTATGGTTTGGTTTAAGCGCGGATGGCATTAATCCTTTCGGGGAGCAGAGCAGCAATCACAGCACCTGGCCCGTGACTCTATTTATGTATAACCTTCCTCCTTGGATGTGCATGAAGCAGAAGTTCATTATGATGCCAGTTCTCATCCAAGGACCTAAGCAACCCGGCAACGACATTGATGTGTTCCTAAGGCCATTAGTTGAAGAACTTTTACAGCTGTGGAACGGAAACGGTGTACGCGCGTGGGATGAGCACAGACAAGAGGAATTTAACATGCATGCGTTGCTGTTTGTAACCATCAACGATTGGCCCGCTATCAGTAACCTTTCAAGACAGACAAACAAGGGATACCACGCATGCACGCACTGTTTAGCTGACACCAAAAGTATATACCTGGGAAGCTGCAGGAAGAATGTGTACCTGGGCCATCATCGATCTCTTCCGACCAACCATCAATGTCGAAAGACAGGCAAGCATTTCAAAGGCGAGGCAGATCGCTGGAAGAAGCACGCCATGTGTACCGGTGATTACGTACTTGCTATGGTCAATGATTTACACGTAATCTTTGGAAAGGGTCCCGGCGGACTAGCTGTTTCGAGTGACGCTGAGGGACACACACCCATGTGGAAGAAGAAATCTATATTTTGGGACCTACCCTACTGGAAAGACCTAGAGGTCCGCTCTTTGATCGACGTGATGCACGTGACGAAGAACCTTTGCGTGAACCTGCTAGGCTTCTTGGGCGTGTATGGGAAGACAAAAGATACAACTGAGGCACGGGAGGACCTGCAACGTTTCCACGAAAAAGATGGCATGCCTCCAAAGCAGTATGAAGGTCCTGCCTGCTACGCTCTTACCAAAGAAGAGAAGGAAATCTTCTTTGAATGCCTGCTTAGTATGAAGGTCCTGACTGGCTTCTCGTCAAATAAAAAGGGAATAATAAATATGGCAAGAAAAAGTTTTAGAACTTAAAGTCTCATGACTGCCACGTGATTATGACGCAGCTGCTTCCGGTTGCATTGAGGGGGCTTCTACTGGAAAACGTCCTATTAGCCATTGTGAAGCTATGTGCATTCCTCAATGCAATCTCTCAGAAGGTGATCGATCCAGAAATCATACCAAGGCTAAGGAGTGATGTGGTGCAATGTCTTGTCAGTTTCGAGCTGGTGTTCCCACCGTCCTTCTTCAATATCATGACACACGTCCTTGTTCATCTAGTTGACGAGATTGTCATTCTGGGTCCCGTATTTCTACACAATATGTACCCCTTTGAGAGGTTCATGGGAGTCCTAAAGAAATATGTCCGTAACGGTGCTAGGCCAGAAGGAAGCATCTCCATGGGCCATCAAACAGAGGATGTCATTGGGTTTTGTGTTGACTTCATTCCTGGCCTTAAGAAGATAGGTCTCCCTAAATCGTGGTATGAGGGGAGACTGACTGGAAAAGGCACGCTTGGATGGGAGACAATAATATGCAAGGACGGATATTCTTGGTCTCAAGCACACTACACAGTTCTACAGAACTCTATCTTGATGACCCCGTATGTCGATGAACATAGGAACAGTCTGCGCTCCAAACACCCGGAGCAATGCGACGACTGGATTACATGTGAACACATCAGGACTTTCAGCAGTTGGTTGGAAACACGTCTCAGAGGTGAAAACACTGTTTGTGATGAGCTGTACTCGTTGTCCAGGGGACCATCTTCGACTGTAATGATTTGGAAAGGATACGGGATAAATTGGAATACATTTTACACAATCCCCCAAGATCAAAAGAGCACCAACCAAAACAGTGGTTTACGCTTTGATGCAGCAACCGAGAGGGGAAAGGACACATATTATGGTTACATAGTGGACATATCGGAACTTGAATACGGAGTAGATTTTAAGGTCCATTTGTTTAAATGCAAATGCGTCAATCGTTCAGGAGGCGGGGTACAGGTAGCCCCACAGTACGGAATGACAACAGTGGATCTGAACAATCTTGGGTACACTGATGAACCGTTTGTCCTAGCCAATGATGTGGCAGAGGTTATCTATGTGAAGGACATGTCTACCAAACCGAGAAAAAGAAAAAAATAAGGAAGTGAATACATCATACGATGAGCCAAAGCGCCACATAGTTCTTTTAGGAAAAAGGGACATCATGAGAGTGGAGGGCAAGACAGACATGTCCGAAGATTATGAAAAGTTTCATGAAATTCCTCCCTTCAAAGTCAAGGCTGACCCAAGCATCCTGATAAATGATGAAGATTATCCATGGTTACGGCGCAATAAGGAAAGGACACAAGCGAAGAAAAAGTGAAGACTTTCTCCACAACTATTATGATGATACCATGCCAACTTTCAACCTTTTCGTAGTTCATTTGAAATGCCCGTAGTAATAGACAAGTTTCCGTATGAAATCTTGATACTTCGAAAGAGATTGTCCGTTTTGTACATGAAGTGCATCCAGTTTTTGCCGTAACCCTCTCAACTTTCTTGCACATGCTATGTGGATGAAATGATGATACCATGCCAACTTCCAACCTTTTCAGAGTTCATTTGAAATGCTTTTCAATTTCAGGGTCTTATAACTCAAAATAATCAGTAAATGCATGAAAAATAATAAATGAAGTCAGAAAGGGTTGAAAATTGATGATGTGGCTTTGAATAGTGCATTTTGAACACACAAAAAGTCAGGAGTTCAAATAAGTTTAAAAAAATGAAATCCATGTGTAACAGATCAGTTTCCGTATGAAACCCTAATACTTCAAAAGAGATTGTCCATTTCGTACACGAAGTGTATCATATTTTTCCATAACCCTCTCAACTTTTTAGCACATGCTATGTGGGTGAAATGATGATACCATGCCAACTTTCAACCTTTTCAGAGTTCATTTGAAATGGTTTTCAATTTCAAGGTCTTATAGCTCAAAAAAATCAGTAAATGCTTTTATAAAACTCTAATAGCAAAAGGAATCAACTAAAAAGCTATTATAAACCTCTAGTATTTTTTAAACTAAAATTATATAAAATTTATGCAACTAAAGAATTTTTTGTTAGAAACTTTAGTAGCAAAAAGAATTTTCATAAATAATTTTTTTGATAGAAACTAAAATAACAAAATCTGTTTTTGAATATAGTGATAAAACACAGCAATATTAAATAGTAGGAAAAAAATCACTCAAAATATATTTTTATAGTGAAGTTATTCACAAACTAGTGATTCACACAAATTTCAAAGAATTAAAATTGAAACTATTCATATTTGGAAACTAATGGAGTAACATAAAGTTTATCATTATTCTGACCTAAAAGCAAAAAGAATAAAAAAATAAAGCGAAAATCAACAGAAAATAAATAATTCAAAAAACAAAAAAATACTGGAAAAAAAATTAAAAAAATGCCGCCTAATGGGCCACACGGGCTGCATACGACTAGAAACCCATCTGTACATGGGCCAGGATGCAGGCCCGTTGGCCCAATAGGCCCAACAAGGCAGTGACAAGGGTAGGCAAGTAATGCGTGCATATTAGAGAGGAGCTCAGCAGCTGAGCAGCAACGCAGCTTATAAACAGGTGCTGAGCTCTCTCAGCTAGCGAGGTGGGACTAAACTTCCCTCCGCACCGCGCCAGCATAAGGCCTTTAGTCCCGGTTGGTTGCACCAACCGGAACCAATGCTCCCCTTTGGTCCCGGTTGGTGGCACCAACCGGAATTGAAAAGATGCCTTTGGTCCCGGGTGGTGGCACCAACCAGGACTAAAGGTGGCATTCGTCCCGGTTGCTGTCATGAACCGAGACTAATGCTTTGTCTATATAACTAGCACTTGTGAAAATTTTCATTCAGTTCGTCTTCCCCGCCCCGACGACGGCGCCAGGCTGCCCCTCTGCGCCTTGCCGTCGCCGTTGTCGCCCTGCCTCCGACGCTGTCCCGTGCCGCCCAGACGCCATCGCCGCGCTTCGCCCCCGTGCCCCGACGCCGCTGGCCCTGCCTCCTCGTCGCCCGCCGCCGCGCCCCTCACTATCGTCGTCGCCGTGCCCAGTTTCATCGTCGCCCGTCGCCGCGCCCCTCACCGTCGCCGTCGCCGCACCCCTCACCGTTGCCATCCCCGTGCCCTGCCTTCTCGTCGCCGCCCCCTTGCAAGTGAGCTCATATATATGAATTTTCCTAATTTAATTAGATGTGTAGTTAATTTAGATGTGTAGTTTAGATGTGTAGTTAATTGAGTTGTTGTAATTTGTTCATATTGTGTTAGATTTTTTTTCTGTTCATGGATTTTTTGGTTATATTATTGTTGAATACGCATGTTTGTATGTTCATATATATGCAAAGAATATGTCAATTTTTTATGATTTTTTTCTGGTCATAGAATTTTTATGATTTTTTCTGTTCTAATTTTGTTCATAGAATTTTAATGATTTTTTTGTTCATAGAAATTTCTTTGTCAATTTATGTATATGTTCATATTGTGTATGATCAAAGTTATTTATGTATATGTTCATATTTAGAAGAAAAGGCAGGAGAGGAAAAAGGAAAATAAGAAGAGAAAGTGTTTAATATAATTATTTAGAAAAATAATAGAACTAGTTAAATTAGTTTATTTTTAGTAAGTACTACTTTATTTTATTTATTGTAAGTGCTTAGTAGTTGAACTAGTTGATTTAATAAAACTACTTTATTTTACTATAGAAGTAGTTTATTTTTAGTAAGTAGTACTTTATTTATTTATAGTAAGTGCTTAGTAGTTGAACTAGTTGATTTAATACAACTACTTTATTTTAATATATATAGAAATAGTTTATTTTTAGCAAAAAAATTAATAGAACTAATTTATTTTTTTAGTTCAAGCAACTAACCCCGCATCGACGTCAACGATGCCTATCACGCATCCTCATCGTCGACTCGGTGAAGGAGACCGGCTTGATCAGAGGGGCATGTTCGGGACTGGGCTCCGTCGGGCTGGTATTCGGAGGTGCTACCTTCCAGGGTGCGTAGGTTGGTGAGGAGCCAGCCCGTTGTTGACCCGATCCTTGTTTAGTGGCAGCCGCGTGGGCCAGTGACGGTGCCGAGGCTTCCGGACACCATGGAGGAGGACGAGCACGTCCGTCGCTACATGGTTGCGTTGACGGGCAGGTTCGACAATACCTGGCAGGTTCTTCAGGGATCTCACTGGAGATATGATCTTGTGATGGTTCCTTCTCTTTGAGTGTCCATCGCCCACGACGATACCCGTCGGGCGCTACAGTTCTAGTTGTATTAGCGATGCTATATGCATGATAGTATTCGAGGAGTATTAGTGATAATATTCGACGATGTACGGACACAAGAGATGATGTACTTTTGCTTATAATTGAATGCATGCTAATTTGAATACTACTTTATTTTACGATTTGGTTTTACTTATTGAATGCTCAAATTGGAAAAGTACTCCTACTTTGAATGCTAAAATTGGAGAGCACTATGCAGAAATCTAGGAGCCCCCTCCATCATCCATGTCATCGTCCCCGTCACCGACCCCCCTCCGACCTCGAGGTGAGATCAGGTAAATCTCCATGTCAATATGAGTCCTATAACATGAGTCCTCGGGTTGACTTGAAGTCTGTCGAGTCTCCACCTATATGAGAGGACGAAGAATCCCGACTGTTGTCGTGGGGATAGCCTCTCGTTCGTTCCCGTGTGCTAGACACAATTTGGTGTAATGCACTCGGGAACGAAAGGAGGAGCTACCATCACCGACGGTCGCAAATGTTAGAGAGGAATCAGTGAGGGAGAGTCTCCAGCCATATATATATATATGAGAGGACGAAGAATCCCGACTGTTGTCGTGGGGGTAGCTTCTCCTTCATTCCCGTGTGCTAGACAATTTGATGTAATAATGCACTCGGGAATGAAAGGAGGAGCTACCATCACCGACAGTCGAATATGTACACCACATGAGCTGAGAGTTTTGAAGAAAAGGATCGACAGACCGATAGTCGACCCGTGATGAATAATAATGATCTAATTTAGGCTTTTTGTACATAAATTTAATTGTACAAGTTTAATATTTGAATTATGAACATAGAAAATGTCATACTTGGACGACGAAAACCGCCCGGGGGAGTGCGACTGGTGCCACGACGACCGAGGTATGTGCGACAGGTTCCTTGAGCTGGACGAAAATCGGCGCTTTAGCATTAAGCTCGAGGAGACCTTCGATGTTGTAACGGTACACAACGACGACAATAGTTTTTTTTGTAATTAAGCACGACTTGAACTATTTTATCGTGTACTTTTCATCTTTTCAAATTCGACTAGCTTATCCCATGCTATGCAAGACGCTATGTCTTGGAGAGGATGGGTTTTAAAGACCATGAAAGTATGGAAACAAAGAAAATTCACCTAAGGACCCATCATGGTGTGGATTTTGAAGTAAAGCTGTACAATTCTGAGAGTGTAACCCATTTTAGTTGCAAAAATTGGGAAGCATTTTGCAAGTTGTATGGTTTTGATGAGGGTATGCTTGTCACCATGGATCTTGGTGATCCTAAAATGGAGCAAGACAATATGGACGTTTGGGTCCTTGTTGATACACATCCAATTCTTTCCCTATGTGAGCTTCTCAAACATAGTTATTAAGTAATTTATATTGTTTATTTCAAAATAGTTGACAACTTATTTCCATTGACAGCTTATTTTCATTCTTCAAATAATGTGCGGAAGATGGAAGACGAAACCCTCTACACCGATGGCTCTGAATTAACTTATAAGGAAAACAATCATTTGATCGCATTTTGTACTGATCTTGAGAATTACAATATCTACAATCGAACTCCTCAACATTATGGTCAATATGTCCCACTAGTGCACGTGTTGAACTACGGTAACTACCATGGAGATACCATGGCAAGATTTTTTACTATTGCGACATCCGTGCATCTTTTGCATACTTCTAAAATAGTACATCGTTCTAACTACGAAGTTATTACTATGTTTTTCAACAGATAATCCCAAATGATTGTGTGCCTCATCTGATGTATACGCATGGTCGCCTTATGTTTTGAACATACAACCATGTCATCCTACGAATCTCAACTGTCCATACCGGATTTCTAAAAGAAGTGGAGACATAACAATCAAAGAATGGAAAAAAATGTATGGACAGTCGTAAGGTGGTTCTTGGAAGCAAAAGGAAGCGAAGCGCAAGAATTGGAGACAGGATGATCTCCATTCTCCATAATGGAGAGTCATTGTCTATATTGTTTTATGCTATTTTACCTTCAGGGTATTTAGGTCCTACCTGATACTGATGATCATGTGCTAAAAACAATTAAGTAGGGTTGGTTCGATGACTATGAGGATGATGATCGTATGACTTGTTATTAATAACAAGTAGAAGTTGTATGATGATGCTTGATTAGTAGGACTTGTTATTATATATGATGATGCATGATGCAAGCATGAAGAGTTATTATATATCAGCGGGTGAAATGAACATAGCAGTAGCCACTACAGGAAACAGGTAATTCGCTGTCTGTGGACCACAGACGGCAAAGACCTAAATCCAGACGGCAAAGACTTTGCCGTCAGGAAGCAGACGGCAAACTCAGACGGTAAAGATAAGTCGGCAAAGAATACTTTGCCGTCAGCTTTTTATCTGCAAGACGGCAAAGACTTTTTATTATTACAGATAGTAAACAAACAGTGCAGTTCCAGAAGCGGTGGTTAAAGCTACGGTCAAAGGCATAGGTAAATTCGTTCATAGCCATTTCACAAACCAACATTATACGAATCAATGACAAACGGACCTATTTAACAAGATAGATCCAAGTGTATTTACACCGTATATCCATCGCCATCACTCATTGATGAATCAAAAAACTAACTCTGTTTCAATTTCTGAGAAAAAAGAACGAACTGGGCAACTGCCCTCGCAGCACACGCGCCGCCGGGGAGGTTGAGATCTGCGCCGCTAGCGCACAAGGGGCCGGGGAGGTGGAGGGCCCGCGGCAGGAAGGAGGTGGATGCCGCGACCGGTCGGCCTTGCTCGCCGCGCCGCCGCCCAGCCACGCACGCCCGCGCCGGCTGCTGCCGCAAGCGCGCCGCCGCCCAACCGAGCTGGCCCGTGCCGGTTGCTGTCCTCGCTCGCGCTCGCCACCGTCCTCGCTCGCGCCAGACCGCGCCAATCGCTGTCCTCGCTCGCGCTCGCCGCCGTCCTCGCTCGCGCCAGCCCGCGCCCGTAGTCGCCCTCGCCCGCGGCTGCTGGCGCTCCAGCCCGCGCCTGCCCACCTCGCAGCCGCTCTGGCCCGCGCCCGCCGGACAGCAGCGCTGGCCGCCTCCCTCGCCTGCGCTGGCCTCCCAGACTCGCTGGCTCGCGCCGGCTGCCGCCCTAGCCCGCGCCGGTGCCATCCCCGTCGTGGGCATGTACGGGTGGTTGGTGGTGGCATGTGTGCGTGTGTGAGAGGATAAGGGAGGCGTGTGTGCGTGGGTGGATGGATGTGGACGTGGGTGCGTGACTGGGAGGATTAGGGAGAGAGAGAACGTGGTGGGGTACGTGGTGGGGTCAAAGCATGGGTGAGAGATCAGGATAGGCGTTGTAGCGGTCGGCTGCGATTGTGCCACCTCATCGATTCGTGGGATCGATCCGCGAGATGTGTTTTCTCTTTGCCGTCTACTTTTTTTAACAGACGGAAAAGAGCTCGCTTTGCCGTATGCAAAAAAAACACAGACGGCAAAGTCTTTGCCGTCTGCGTTTATTTTTACAGACGGCAAAGCAAGCTCTTTGCCGTCTCTAATAAAAACCACAGACGGCAAAGTGGCTTTGCCGTCTGTTTTCTTTTTAGCAGACGACAAAATATGTCTTCGTTGTCTGCCGTTCTTTGCCGTCAGTAGCTGCCAGCAAAATTGATCTTTGCCGTCTGCCCCGAACAAATGCTGACGGCAAAGAGCAGTACTGACGGCAAGTCTCCTGTTTCCTGTAGTGAGCGTTGCTAAACCAAGCACAAATATATAAGAGAGGACACTTCTCTCTATTAGCTAGCTAATAACAACCTAAATTAACCCCCCAAAACCCTAAACTAGCCCCTTTCAAAAAAAAACTCAGCTCCAGCCAGCTGCTGACGCGTGGATGCCTTTTGGTCCCGGTTTATGTTACCAACCGGGACCAAAGGCCCCCCTGCCTGGGCTAGCCGCGGCGGCCACGTGGAGGCCCATCTGTCCCGGTTCGTGTAAGAACCGGGACTAAAGGCCAAGGACATTAGTACCGACCTTTTAGTCCCGGTTCTTAAACTGGGACAAAATGCCCTTACGAACCGGGACAAATGGCCCTTTTTCTACTAGTGTCCTCCTCACCCAGCCCCCCTCCCCCCGTTCCCTTCCTCGTCACCGCCTGAGGCAGCCGCCGGGCAAGCCCGGGGCGCGAAGAATGGTGGTGGCGGGGCCTCGGTTGCCGTGCTTCTGCATGGGGGACCCCGGATCTGGAGCGGCGGCTTCATTGACAAGGCACGGTCGGCTAGCAGCTGTGCGGGCGGTGGATCTGGTGTCCCGGCCGCGCGGGCAGCGGGATCCGGCGGTCATTGGCGGCCAGCAACGGCTTCTGCGGCAGTTGGTGCGCGCGATCTGGCGCCTCCCCTCCTCCCCTGTTAGGCGTGCGGGCCAGCCTGGTCGGGCCGCGCTTCCTCTTGGTCGCCGTTTCTGTACAGGAGGCGATGTTGTTGGCGGGGATCTAGTTCGAGCGAAATCCCTGGCCGGCAATGAACCCGCGCCGACGGCGACGCCTGAGGGCGGCGTTCCCCTCCTTGGAGGCGTCGGTATGGACTGATCTCCTCACTTCACCTTTCCCAAGGTCTTCCGGGCGAAAGCCCTAACTTTTTTGGGCGGCGGCGGCGCTCACGGCATCGCTCCCTTCTTGAAGGCGTTGCTTTGGGAACCTTGGGTTGGGTGGCGCTTGTGGGTGGTGGGCGACGGTGGTGGTGCGGCCCTATCCTAGCATGGATTTACGTCTGTTGCTTGGAGATGGACTCACGTAGGTGGAGGTCGTCGGCTGGCGTCGTGGTGGCGTCAATGGCGGAGGACCTGCCAAGGCTCGCGTAGGTGGAGGTCGTCGTTTGGCGTCGTGGTGGCGTCGATGGCAGAGGACCTGCCAAGGTTGTCACCTCAATCTGCTCTGAAGATGGACCAGTGAAAGATGGCGGCGATGACACATGTGAGTGCGTCGGACCGGTATGAGCCCCGGACCTGGCAGATGGCTCGGTCGGTGCCTCCGGCTTTAGATGTTAAGCTTAGGTGACAGCTCTGGGTATGTGGCCCAGCTTGCACCCCTTCATCATTTGGATAGGAGTAGCGGCAGATGCTGCCAAGATGGCGGATTCAGGCATACTTTGTAAGGTCCTCGAGAATAATCAATAAAATGGCCGCATGCATCTTCCGGATGCAGAGGCCGGGGGTCATCCTCCTTTTCCAAGAAAAAAAAATTGGCTCGTCAAGTTAGAGGCTCTCCCTACCTTGCACCAAGGTAAGGCGACCAATCTTTGATCTGGTTAGAAAGAAGAGAACGATGCCACAAACATGAGCAAGCCTACGGTCGTGCAATCTGAGTAGATGGTAAGCATCCAATCTAAGTTATATAATTACCTCTGATCCTTCGGTGGCCATGGTAAATCCATACACTAAAATCCATACACTATAGTTTGGTGGGCTTGCTTCGCTGGGGCCGAAAGAATATGGAGGAAGCCCTGGAGACACCATCCAAGAACTACATCTATCACGCCGGAGGAGGTGGGGACCCGGATGTGAGAAAATATTTATTTTCCAAGACAAAGTAAGGAAAGCAGGTGTCCGTGCGATCGAGATCCATGATCCAATCGAGACAGAGGAAAGCCACGGCAGGGCAGGGTAGCAATTGACGATCGATTGTTACTTTTTTCTGAATGGATAGATGGATCGTTACATAATAGAGGAAAAATAAAGCTTCACGTTTTAATTTTTATTTCAGGGAAGAATAAAAAAAAGTTGATCGTCGATTTTTTTTCTTTTTTGTTGTTGTTGGAGTCCTTATAGATCGTGGGCTTGTACTTTTTTTCTTTTGGGGAAACGTTTGTATGTTTCTTTGTTGTGTTTCACTAATGTTGAACGTGTCACATGCCCTTTTTTATGGGTCTGCTTTACGTAAGTTTTCTTTTTATCTGGAGCGTAAATTATACAATCTAACGGTGTAATTAATTTTGATGATGTGAATTAATGAGAGATCTTAAAAGGTGCCTCCAATTAGTAAATAGTAGTCGTCAACCCGTGCGCTTGCACGGGCTAGCTAGTTTTGAACCTATATATAAAATTGTTGATAGTTTGCATGCAAAGACATTCACTGACACTCGAGTGCTTCGGTGATTTAGATTAAGTTAGCAAAAACCAGATTAATGTTAATTAATTGCACGTTTGGGACTTGTGTAAAAACAGCGTAAACCCTGGATGTGACGCACCATGAAGATTGTTCTCGCCTATATTTGGCAAAGTAGTTGAGACTCTTTGGCTAAAATGGTCATGATATAATAGGGAAAATTCATTAGTGAGAAAACACTAAATTAACCATATAATTGTCATACATCCTAGTTTGTCTCTACCGTTTTGGTAAGTATTGATTAATCGATAATTAAGAGCCAACTACTATATGAAAGTAATATTACTACATTTTTCCAATTATAGCAAATCATGTACTACTTTGACTGACATGCTTCACAAATGTGCTAGAAGGACAGGATGTAGTACCTACGGTCTATGGATTATTATGTGATGTGATGTTTGTAAAAGCCTGACTAAATATAACTTTATTTCATCCTCTTTGTTACAATTTCACCACATAGAGAAAGGGAAGACCAAATTCATCAAAAGTATTTACACATCATGGAAGTTTTGTACAAAACAAATATAATCATAGAACATTCGGCCTCTACTCAATGAAAGCGAAGGGCATTCTCTATGTACACAGAAAGATTGAAATGTTCATATCGAAAGCGGAATTTCTTAGCCTTTTACTTTTGTCCTTGCAAGAATAGTATGATAAGAAACTTCAAATTGGCTTGCCGCATCTTGAAAAGTACTATCCTATATGCTACAAAGTTACATCCGAGGTAACAATACTAAGGTTGATAACAGATTACACAAATCAACTTTGATAGGTATCCAACATTTATTAGCCTGTTGAAATGAGCAACGAAGATAGCCACACAATACATTTGGAGACTCAAGCTACATAAGTCTGCAGGAGACATTGCTAACACACACAAAAATGAATTGGTTCATATCACCTATGAAATTTCACCAAAAATAATAATAGACTAAATGTATATGCATGTACATGGAGAACATCATACTGCAAGATGAAGTGGAAAATGACACTTGATGATGTCAACCAATAAGGACATGTACAGAATCTGTAAGAACAGATAATTAAATGTGGGTGTAGGAGAAAAATAATTACAGACCCAGAAAAACATAATCAAAGACAATACATACTCTGCAAGTACAGATTGTGCAACCATCTGATGCATTGAGTAAACATGGGAGGGCAGGTTATAATGCATATGTGAAGGACTGAAGGTTACCGTTATACGGTTGTCAATGATACGCAATTATAATAATCTTTATATTTAAATTTCGTATCGTAACCTAAGAATTTACAGCACATATAAGTGAAATGTTTCAGTATGTACGATCTATAAGTGTTCAACTGAGTTACACGGGCATATACATTGATAATACACCCTGGACTATCTGCCGAGAAGAAAAATCAAGGTTCAATTTACTTGAGTATTGACATTGTCTTTGCACTGGAGTAGGAAAATGTGCTTTAGTTACTCATATTTGGCATATAACCGATAATTTTATCCACTGCAAAGCAGGAAAGAAGGGCAATCCTAAATGGCTCCACTTGATAATATAGGTATAGAGCATAATGCTTTGTGTGGTAGAAATAAAAATACAGCCTGCAATAGAGAACTCAAGCTCTTGAAGAGATGAAAGGCGAGTAAAACATGAATATCTATGATTTGTCGAAAACAACTGGAGCTATCCATATAACTGTGCAGGAGGAACCAAAACCTAGAGTTGGTGGATAGATCATCGGAATTGACTCATCCTCTTTGCTAACGGATAGGGCGCCGCCACTATCCATCGAATATTTAATATAATGCTCTGTACAACCTCGCAAACCAAATGTTTACTTGTATTTTCCTCTTCTTGTTGTTTATGGGTAGACAACCCCACAAATTCCATAGTTCAGTTGAGCTACTTCCCACCTTGTACAATTGTTTTGTTAAATATAAGTAAATGGAGTTGAAATACTGCTCTGAATATCATACTACAAACAACATATAAACATATGTATCAGAAATGAAAAAAGAAACATCACCTACCATACTGAACATCCCATTGTGCTGATGTGTATTTGGCACCATTTCAAATAGCAGAATAAGAAATATGATAATGCCAATAGAATCCACTGAATGTTTGAGGCACAAACGAATCCTCCCACGTCCACTTCTTGTTTCCTAAGGAAACAAAGAACCAATTGGAATAGTAAGGATAGTTCAGTACATTTTATAACTGAAGCCATGGCGATACATACCACACACTTTCACTAGTAGAAAACAGGGCATTTGTCCCGGTTGGTAAGGGCCTCTAGTCCCGGTTCTTGAACCGGGGCTAATAGGTCGTGACTAATGCCTCCCACCTTTAGACCCGGTTCTTACACGAACCGGGACAGATGGGCCTCCACGTGGCCGCTGCGGGCAGCCCAAGCAGGGGGCCTTTGGTCCCGGTTGGTGACATAAACCGGAACCAAAAGGCGTCCACGCGTCAGAAGCTAGCTACAGCTGAGGTTTTTTTTTGAAAGTGCCTGGTTTAGGGGTTTTGGGGGTTAATTTAGGTTGTTATTAGCTAGCTAATAGAGAGAAGCGTCCTCTCTTATATCTTCGTGCTTGGTTTACCAACGCTACTGCTATGTTCATTTCACCCGTTGATATATATATAATAACAAGTCCTACTAATCATGCATCATCATACAACTTCTACACGTTATTAATAACAAGTCATACGATCATCATCCTCATAGTCATCGAACCCAACCCTACATAATTGTTCTTAGCACATGATCATCAGTATCAGGTAGGACCTAAACACCCTTAAGGTAAAATAGCATAAAACAATATAGACCCTGACTCTCCACTATGAAGAATGGAGATCATCCTGTCTCCAATTCTTGCGCTTCGCTTCCTTTTGCTTCCAAGAAGCTCCTTACGATTGTCCATACATTTTTTCCATTCTTTGATTGTCATGTCTCCACTTCTTTTAGAAATCCGGTATGGACAGTTGAGATTCGTAGGACGACCTGGTTGTATGTTCAAAACATCAAGGCGACCGTGCGTATACATCACATGAGGCACACAATCATTCGGGATTATCTGTTGAAAAATATAATAATAACTTCGTAGTTAGCAATGATGTACTAGTTTTAGAAGTATGCAACACGGATGTCGTAATAGTAAAAAATCTTACCATGGTATCTCCATGGTAGTTACCGTAGTTCAACACGTGCACTAGTGGCACGTATTGACCATAATGTTGAGGAGTTCGATCGTAGACATTGCAATTCTCAAGATCAGTACAAAATGCGATCAGATGATTTTTCTCCCTATAAGTTAATTCGGAGCCATCGGTGTAGTGGGTTTTGTCTACCATCTTCCGCACATTCTTTGAAGAATTAAAATAAGTTGTCAACTATTTTAAAATAAACAATATAAATTACTTAATAACTATGTTTGAGAAGCTCACATGGGGAAGAATTGGAAGTGTATCCACAAGGACCCAAATGTCCATATTGTCTTGCTCGATTGTAGGATCACCATGATCCATGGTGACAAGCATACCCTCATCAAAACCATACATCTTGCAAAGTGCTTCCCAATTTTTGCAACCAAAATTGGTTACACTCTCAGCATTGTACAACTTTACTTCAAAATCCACACCATTATGAGTCCTTATGTGAACTTTTTTGGTTTCCATACTTTCATAGTCTTCAAAATCCATCCTCTCCAAGACATAGCGTCTTGCATAGCATGGGATAAGCTAGTCGAATTTGAAAAGATGGAAAATACACGTTAAAATAGTTGAAGTCGTGCTTAATTACGAAAAAAACTATTGTCGTCGTTGCGTACCGTATGAACATCGAAGGTCTCCTTGAGCTTAATGCTGAAGCGCCGATCTTCGTCCAGCTCAAGGAACCTGTCGCACATACCTCGGTCGTCGTGGCACTAGTAACACTCCCCCGGGCGGTTTTCGTCGTCCGAGTATGACATTTCCGGCCTATGTTCATAATTCAAATATTAAACTTATACAATTAAATATATGTACTAAAAAACCTAAATTAGATCGTTATTATTAATCACGGGTTGACTATCGGTGATGTTAGCTCCTCCTTTCATTCCCAAGGGCATTATTACACCAAATTGTCTAGCACACGGGAATGAATTAGGAGAAGCTACCCCCACGACGGCGTGGATGATGGAGGGGCCTCCTAAATTTCTGCATAGAGTGCTCTTCAATTTTAGCATTCAAAGTAGGAGTACTTTTCCAATATGAGCATTCAATAAGCAAAACCAAATCGTAAAATAAAGTAGTATTCAAATTAGCATGCATTCAATTATAACCAAAAGTACATCATCTTTTGTGTCCGTACATCATCAAATATTATCACTAATACTCCTTGAATACTATCATACATATAGCATCGCCAATACAGCTAGAACCGTAGCGCCCGACGGGTATCGTCGCGGGCGGTGGACACCCAAAGATAAGGAACCATCACAGGATCATAGCTCCAGTGAGATCCCTGAAGAACCTGCCAGGTATTGTCGAACCTGCCCTTCAACGCAACCATGTAGCGACGGACGTGCTCGTCCTCCTCGCTGACACAGTGACGTACAACCTCCGCGGTGTTCGGAAGCCTCGGCACCGTCACTGGCCCACGCGATCGCCACCAAACAAGGATCGGGTCAACAACGGGCTGGCCCCTCACCAACCTACGTCCCCCGGAAGGTAGCACCTCCCAATACCAGCCCGGTGGAGCCCAGTCCCGGACATGGCCCTGATCAAGCAGGCCTCCACCACGGAGTCGAGGACGAGGATGCGGGATAGGCATCGTCGACGTCGATGCTTGAACTACTTCTATATGTAGTAAAGTAAAGTAGTTTTATTAATTAAATCAACTAGTTCAACTACTAAGCACTTACTATAAATAAATAAAGTAGTATTTACTAAAAATAAACTACTTCTATATATAGTAAAGTAAAGTAGTTTATTAAATCAACTAGCTAGTTCAACTATATATTAAGCACTTACTATAAATAAAATAAAGTAGGACTTACTAAAAATAAACTAGTTTAACTATAGTTCTATTATTTGTCTAACTAATTATATTGAACACTTTATCTTCTTAGTTTCCTTTTTCCTCTATTCTAAATATGAACATATTCATAAATGACTTTGACCAGGAACAATTTTCCTATACATACACAATATGAACATATACATAAATTGACAAAGAAAATTCTATGAACAAAAAAATCATTAAAATACTATGAACAAAATTACAACAGAAAAAAATCATAAAAATTCTATGAACAGAAAAAAACATAAAAAATTGACATATTGGATCTTTGCATATAATGAACATACAAACATGCATATTCAACAATAATATCACCAAAAAATCTATTAACAGAAAAAAATCTATTAACAGAAAAAAAATCTAACACAATATGCAAAAAAATCTAACAGAAAAATCTATGAACTACACATCTAACAAAAAAATCTATGAACTACAAAAAAATCTAACAAAATCTAACTCAATTAATTACACATCTAAATTATACTACACATCTAAATTAACTACTACATCAAATTAAATTAGCAAAAAATTTGCTCACGGGATGGCGACGGCGTGAGGGGCGCGGCGAGGGCGACGGGAAGGGGACGGCGGCGTCGCAGGGCAACGACGGCGACGGCGAGGCGGAGACGGCGACAGTGAGGTGCGGCGCGGGCGTGGCGACGATAGGCAGGGGCCGGCGGCGTCGCGAGGCACGGGGCGCGGGGCAGGGGGCGGCGACGGCGTCGGGACGGCGCGGGGCGACGACGGCGACGGTGAGGCGGAGACGGGCAGCCTGGCGGCGTCGAGCGGGGAAGAAGGAACTGAACCAAAATTTCACGAGTGCTGCTTATATAGGCAAAGCATTGGTCCCGGTTCATGGCACCAACGGAGACCAATGCACCCCTTTAGTCCTGGTTGGTGCCACCAACCGGGACTAAAGGCCTTGTGCTGCCCGCGTCGCGGCATGAAAGTTTAGTCCCAACTCGCTAGCTGAGGGAGCTCGAGAATGGTTTATAAGCTCCAGTCCCGCTGCCCTCTCGAGCTCCTCTGAAATGCAGGCTTACGGGCCTAAATGCACTATATGTGCCTGTGGACCTATTGCGGGCTTGAATCCTGGCCCATTATTGGGTTTCTAGTCGTATTCAGGCCGTGGTGGCCCTTTAGTTGGCACTTTTTTTTTTGCTTTGAATTATTTATTTTCTTTTGATTTGGCTTTATTTTTTTTATTCTTTTTTCTTTTAGCTTAGAATAATTATAATCTTTCTGTTACTCCATTAGTTTCCAACTTTGAATAATTATAATCTTTATGCAACTAAATATATATTTGGAGTGATTCTTTTACCTGCTATTTAATATTACTATGTTTTATCATTATATTGAAAAACAGATTTTGTTTTTTTAGTTTCTATCAAAAAAAATCTTTATGACAATTCTTTTTGCTACTAAAGTTTCTAACAAAAAATTATTTATGATAATTATTTCTACTTTTCATGTTTTGAACAGAAAATACTTTGATAATTTTAGTTGCATAAATTTTATATAATCTTAGTTTAAAAAATAGTAGAGGTTTATAAAACCTTTTTAGTTGATTCCTTTTGATATTAGACTTTTATAAAAGCATTTACTGGTTTTTTTGAGCTATAAGACCTTGAAATTGAAAAGAATTTGAAATGAACTCTCAAAAGGTTGGAAATTGGCATGGTGTCATCATTTCATCCACATAGCATGTGCAAGAAAGTTGAGGGGGTTACGGCAAAAACTGGATCCACTTCATGTACAAAACGGACAATCTCTTTCGAAGTATCAAGATTTCATACGGAAACTTGTCTATTACTACGGGCATTTCAAATGAACTACGAAAAGGTTGAAAGTTGGCATGATATCATCATAATAGTTGTGGAGAAAGTCTTCACTTTTTCTTCGCTTGTGTCATTTCCTTATCGCGCCGTAACCATGGATAATCTTCATCATTTATCAAGATGCTTGGGTTAGCCTTCACTTTGAAGGGAGGAATTTCATGAAACTTTTCATAATCTTCGGACATGTCTGTCTTGCCCTCCACTCCCACGATGTCCCTTTTTCCTGAAAGAACTATGTGGCGCTTTGGATCATCGTATGATGTATTCGCTTCCTTATTTTTTTCTCGGTTTGGTAGACATGTCCTTCACATAGATAACATGTGCCACATCATTGGTTAGGACGAATGGTTCGTGAGTGTACCCAAGATTGTTCAGATCCACTGTTGTCATTCCGTACTATGGGTCTACCTGTACCCCGCCTCCTGACAGATTGACCCAGTTGCATTTAAACAAAGGGACCTTAAAATCTACTCCGTAGTCAAGTTCCCATATGTCCACTATGTGACAATAATATGTGTCCTTTCCCCTCTCGGTGGCTACATCAAAGCGGACACCACTGTTTTTGTTGGTGCTCTTTTGATCTTGGGCGATCATGTAAAATGTATTCCCATTTATCTCGTATCCTTTCCAAATCATTACAGTCGAAGATGGTCCACTGAAAAACGAGTACAACTCCTCAAAGACAGTGTTTTCACCTCTGAGACGTGTTTCCAACCAAATACTGAAAGTCTTGATGTGTTAACATGTAGTCCAGTCGTCGCACTGCTCTGGGTGTTTGGAGCGCAGACTGTTCTTGTGTTCATCGACATAAGGGGTCACCAAGGTAGAGTTCTATAGAAATGTGTTGTGTGCTTGAGACCAAGAATATCCGTCCCTGCATATAATTGTCTCCCCTCCAAGTGTGACTTTTTCAGTCAGTCTCCCCTCATACCGCGATTTAGGGAGACCTATCTTCTTAAGGCCAGGAATGAAGTCAACACAAAACCCAATGACATCCTCTGTTTGATGGCGCATGGAGATGCTTCCTTCTAGCCTAGCTCGGTTACGGACATATTTCTTTAGGACTCCCATGAACCTCTCAAAGGGGTACATATTGTGTAGAAATACGGGGCCCAGAATGACAATCTCGTCAACTAGATGAACTAGGACGTGCGTCATGATATTGAAGAAGGATGGTGGGAACACCAGATCGAAACTGACAAGACGTTGCACCACATCACTCCTTAGCCTTGGTATGATTTCTGGATCGATCACCTTCTGAGGGATTGCATTGAGGAATGCACATATCTTCACAATGGCTAATCGGACATTTTCCGGTAGAAGCCCCCTCAATGCAAACGGAAGCAGTTGCGTCATAATCACGTGGCAGTCATGAGACTTTAAGTTTTGAAACTTTTCTCTGCCATATTTATTATTCCCTTTATATTCGACGAGAAGCCAGTCGGGACCTTCATACTAAGCAGGCATTCAAAGAAGATTTCCTTCTCTTCTTTGGTAAGAGCGTAGCTGGGAGGACCTTCATACTGCTTTGGAGGCATGCCATCTTTTTCATGCAAACGTTGCAGGTCCTCCCGTGCCTCAGTTGTATCTTTTGTCTTCCCATACACGCCCAAGAAGCCTAGCAGGTTCACGCAAAGGTTCTTCGTCATGTGAATCACGTTGATCGAAGAGCGGACCTCTAGGTCTTTCTAGTAGGGTAGGTCCCAAAATATAGATTTCTTCTTCCATATGGGTGCGTGTCCCTCAGCGTCACTCGGAACAGCTAGTCCGCCGGGACCCTTTCCAAAGATTACGTGTAAATCATTCACCATAGCAAGTACGTAATCACCGGTACGCATCGCGGGCTTCTTCCAGTGATCTGCCTCGCCTTTGAAATGCTTGCCTTTCTTTCTACATTGATGGTTGGTCGGAAGAAATCGACGATGGCCCAGGTACACATTCTTCCTGCAGCTTCCCAGGTATATACTTTCGGTGTCAGCTAAACAGTGCGTGCATGTGTGGTATCCCTTGTTTGTCTGTCCTGAAAGGTTACTAAGAGCGGGCCAATCGTTGATGGTTACAAACAGCAACGCGTGCAGGTTAAATTCCTCCTGTCTGTGCTCATCCCACACACGTACACCATTTCCATTCCACATCTGTAAAAGTTCTTCAACTAATGGACTTAGGTACACATCAATGTCATTGCCGGGTTGCTTAGGGCCTTGAATGAGAAATGGCATCATAATGAACTTCCGCTTCATGCACATCCAAGGAGGAGGTTATACATACATGGAGTCACGGGCGAGGTGCTGTGACTGCTGCTCTGCTCCCCGAAAGGATTAATGCCATCCGCGCTTAAACCAAACCATACATTCCTTGGGTCATGTGCAAACTCAGCCCAGTACTCTCTCTCGATTTTTCTCCACTGCGACCCGTCAGCGGGTGCTCTCAACTTCCCGTCTTTCTTACGGTCCTCACTGTGCCATCGCATCAACTTGGCATGCTATTTGTTACTGAACAGACATTTCAACCATGGTATTATAGGAGCATACCACATCACCTTCGCAGGAACTCTCTTCCTGCAGGGCTCGCCATCAACACCACTAGGGTCATCTCGTCTGATCTTATACCGCAATGCACTTCATACCGGGCATGCGTTCAAAGCGGTTGAGGATGCAGTCATTAGGGCATGCATGTATCTTCTGCACCTCCAATCCTAGAGGGCATACGACCTTCTTTGCTGCGTACGTACTGTCGGGCAATTCATTATCCTTTGGAAGCTTCTTCTTCAATATTTTCAGTAGCTTCTCAAATCCTGTGTCAGGCACAACAATCTCTGCCTTCCACTGCAACAATTCCTGTACGGTACCCAACTTTGTGTTGCCAGCTTCACAATTGGGGTACAACCCTTTTTTGTGATCCTCTATCATGCGATCGAACTTCAGCTTCTCCTTTTGACTTTCGCATTGCGTCCTTGCATCAACAATGATACGACGGAGATCATCATCGGGCACATCGTCTGGTTCCTCTTGATCTTCAGTAGCTTCCCCCGTTACAGCATCATCAGGCACATCGTCTGGTTCCTCTTGATCTTCAGCAACTCCCCCTGTTGCAGCATCACCGTATTCAGGGGGCACATAGTTGTCATCGTCCTCTTCTTCTTCGCCGTCTTCCATCATAACCCCTATTTCTCCGTGCCTGGTCCAAACATTATAGTGTGGCATGAAACCCTTGTAAAGCAGGTGGGTGTGAAGGATTTTCCGGTCAGAGTAAGACTCCGTATTCCCACATTTAGTGCATGGACAACACATAAAACCATGCTGCTTGTTTGCCTCAGCCACTTCGAGAAAATTATGCACGCCCTTAATGTACTCGGAGGTGTGTCTGTCACCATACATCCATTGCCGGTTCATCTGCGTGCATTATATATAATTATGTGTGTCAAAAGTAAGAAAATCAGACAAATATCTACCTAAAGTAAGAAAATCAGACAAGTATCAGAAAGAAGATAAGAACAAGAGGTTCACCATGGTTTTGTCGGCGACGAGATCAGCGTGGGCGATCAACAGCAGTGAAAACGGGGACGGGGCATGACAGACCGCTAAATCTAGACAAATCTCGAAATAAATGGAGCTCCGAGGTCGAGTTTCGAGAAGAGAAAGCTTAACTATTGTGCATAGGAGGTGAACTAGAGCACCCAAATGCCCTCTCCTCGCCGGATTGAAAAAACAGAGCACTGAAGTGCTCTGCCGTGGCGGTGGGTATATATAGGCAAGTTATTTGTCCCGGTTCATGGCATGAACCAGGACTAAAGCACCCCCTTCTGTCCCGGTTGAAGCCACGAACCGGGTCCAATGGTTGTGGGCCAGGAGCGAGGACCATTGGTCCCGGTTCGTGGCTTGAACCGGGACAAATGGTTCCACACGAACCGGGACCAATGCCCACGAGGCCCCGGCCGCCCCCCGGGCTCACGAACTGGGTCTAATACCCCCCATGGGTCCCGGTTCTTCAAGAACCGGGACTAATGGGCTGGCCAGGCCCGAACGGTAGCCCGGGACTAATGGTCACGTATGTTACTTCCATTTGCACATATTTCTCTCCCTCAAACAAATTGAACACTTGATTGTATAATTACCGTTTTGTGTGCCCTGCATTATCAGAAAAATAGCATACAACTCAAGGGTAGAAATTTACAACCACAGGAACTTATTCGAGAACCTAGCGAGCAACTCGGAATTGAAACCTGAGTACACATCGATTAGGTAGTAGAGATTATAAACTGAAAGAAGGAACAATGGATTAGCAACAAAGGTTATCCTGCAGTAAGAAATTAATAGCTCTGACACAAAAATTAGTCACAATCTTTATATATGTCATTGAATCACGATGAACATCATCACAGACATTAAATAACCAACGGGGCAGAAGGACCAGCAAGAAGAAAAAGCTTATTTACCTGATGTAGAGGCTATGCTGATTGCATTATGTAGTACATCCAGGTCCATGAAAAATTGTTGATATACTCACTAACAGAATTACCAAAGATCAGAAAAATAAATGCTTCACTGTGTCTACTTAATATTAATTGCATAGTCAAAAGATCTAATTTAGTAAGGAGGCAGTAGCATGTCGTCTTTAGGGGTAAGGCAAGGGGTGCAGTGTTTATCTGTGCTAGCAGTTGGAGCGATGAGAATGACAATACTATCACCAAGATCTCACCAACTCAGCTTCTCAACCTGAAAGTGGTTCGGGTTTTCCAAACAATTAAAGACCAACACAACTCGAAACATCTACCACTCAAGTATTCCCTTGAGATAGCTTAAATTTCCTGTGCTACCAGTTTAAACTTTGACCACCAAATCAACCAAGAAAAGGTACAGTCTATTACACGTGATTTTTTCAGAAAATTGGCGACTGATATATAGCTGATAAGCAGCAGCTGATTTAAATTTTGTGCCCCTTTTTAGGTAAAATAGTAGTCGACACATGACTATCAGGACATGAATACTATTAAAATTTTACAACTAAATAGAAAAAATGATAGCAGGACACTACTAGGAAAAAGGCTAGTAGCAGCGCGGGTTCTAGGTGTATCAGTAGCACGGGGAGGGGCGCTACTAATAAGGCGCTACAGCTAACATATAGCAGTAGCGCGTGGTCACCGGCTCTACTGCTACACAAGTGTAGCAGCAGCGCGGTTATTGGGAGCTCGCTACTGCTAGTAGCTCTAGCGCCTTTGCAACGATGCGCTACTGCTATCGCGGCGCTGCTGCTAACTTTTATACACTCGCTATTGCTAATTTAACAGGTTTTTTGTTTTTCTGGGCATATTTGTTTTGTATTTGAACAGACTTTATAGAAGAATCTTTAGCACATAGAAATGTCATCATGATACACATACAAATGCCTGCGAGACCACGAATGTAATCATAGCATATACATACAAATAGTCTCATCATAATCATCATCCAACACAAAGTGGTCTCTCGTCATCATCTCGAAAATAGCGATACAAGTCCTTGATTACTTGCAAATACATCGTCATCCATCTAAATAATGGTATACGCGAGAAGAGCTATCACTTTGAGTACATGAGTTTGTATCCCTCTCTCGCATTAGCGTGAACCTAAACTAACTACTGCCTGTCGCTCGGAAACCGGAAACCGGCAACACCTGGGCCTGACACTCCGGCCACTCATCGTATATATACTCCTGGCGTAGCACTTCTTCGCCATCGATGATCTATGCACCTGCATCGTCACATGAGTCGATGATATGCAACATATATAGTTGAGCAACAGAAAGAGACAGACTTGACAAAAATAGAAACAACATATCATAAGCATAAATAACAAAGTTCATCGTACACAAAATGCCCTAACTAGAGTGATCTTCGCTAGTCGAGGAGGAGGACGGTTTAATTACATCACAAATAAAGTTTCACTGCGCATAACTCAAAGTTTTGTCATACAGAAAGTATGGACTAAACAGACACATTGTCATATATCGATAATCACTCCAACATGCCGTGCCATCCATCGAGGTCAGGGAGATAGTCCCCGAGCTTAGTGAAAGGCTTCATGTCGAGACGATGAGAGGCTATCCATGTTCGGACGTCTTCCCGCGACATTTGTCCTTCTCCGTAGAACATCCCTGTTTTTCCGACGACCTCTTTCATGATGATTTGGGCAAGTTCGCGTTGGATGTTATAGAACTCAGCTCGAGGTCGATGATCCTCGATATCTCCTATGTCCTTTGCCCATTGCAGAATATCGGCATCGCCAGATCTAGGTGACATGTGAAGGTTCTCGTGATACCGTTTGTACTCCAGCATGTGGTGTAGGACATAGAATCCATCATTAAGAGAATAGTTTGGTTGCTGGATGCAGCAGAAGTCGGTCTTATGGCTGAAGGCGGCCCTACCGCCCCTTCTCTTCTTGTCCCTAACCTCTCCACCCCTTGCTTGATAGTAAAACAGAGCACAGTCGAGAACATCTTTGATGTGGGTGTAATCCTTTTTGTGAATGTTCTTCGACGAGTCCAAGTAAAGAGCATGGGAGAATCGGGGGTAGAGGATGATGAGGACGTCGCGCCCGCCGCTGCGCAAAATAAGTACACCTCAAATTAATTAGCCTTCACTGTGCAAATGAATTATTGAAATCGAAGGAAGGATAGCAGCACGGATGACTTACACGGGATGATAAGGCACAAGAATCGCCTCCTTGTCCTTATTAACGAATTGATCACAAACTAAAATTACCAGCAGTCTCATGAACTCCATGATAAGGCATGAGAATCGCCTCCTTGAATATTTGAAACTGCTCTTCCGTGATTGTCGGATTATCCTTTACAATCTCGAAGTAGGGTTCCCCGTCGTTGATCTTTGCTTTCACTCGATTTTTCCAGGCGGCCAATGCGTCGCTAAACTTGGTCATGGCGTGTTTGTTTATCTTCTTCATTGCCGGGTCCTCGTCTGGATCTTCATAATCCTTCTCATTCCGGCCCGGGAACAAGAATATCTGGTGAAACTTCTTTAGGTGGTGGCGGTTGTCCGTACGATGCAGCCTATTTGATTGCCGTAGCACGAGCGCGCTTCCTCGGGCGCCTTTGGCTCAAAATTGCCGTCGTCCACCTCCGTGACCACCAGTCTAGTAGTCCTGAGTTTGTTAGGAACCCGTTGCCTCTTTGCTTTTGGTTCTACACTGGCTCCGCTCCCCGAGGCAGCACCGGTCTTAGCGCCGGTCTCGATGCCGGTCTGAATCTCAGCGCCGGTCTCAGTCTCAGCACCGGTCTGCGTGTCGGTCTTAGTCCCTGATGCCACTGGTGGGCCCAGCAACAACATCAGTTGATCGTCGGTAAGGCTAAAATATTCGTCTGCCTCCCGGTAGACGTCGTCGCAATCACCTGAACCCTGTCCTTCATCGTTGCTAGCCATGTTTCCTATGATTAAATATAGTCAATTAATTCTAGACTTAATAAAATGAATAATGACATAAAAAAGGACTATTGTTTTGCAGGAATGTTGACTCCTTCCTGGTGCGGCAAATCCCGGGCACTCGATATGTCCTAGTTTGTAGCACAAGTCATGCCGAAATTCATGGAAAATTTCGGCATGACCTTTGCTAAAAAGTGGACAAATCGAGAACCTGAAATTTGCCGGAACAGAAATGAATGAACATTCCGGCAAAACATAGGCCACTCAGCATCATTCCCTGGAAACAACAAAGCCACTTGGGCACAATCGAACAACTTCAATGAAAAGATATAACATGAGCAAACACTATTGAGGAATTTGCATATAACATGGCCACTTCAATGAAAAGATATAATCAACAATAATGGAATATGCAAATGAACATCAATGACATATATCTAAATGTCATAGCTACTGTTCTGTTTGACCAAGTTTTTGAAAAGAAAAACAATTCTGTTTTTTGTTTATAGCTAAATGCCATAGCTACTATTTTTTATTTATAGCTAAATACTTTTGTTTTTTGTCTAAGGCTAAAAGTCTAGGAACTACATTTTCTCTAACCCTTTTGACCTCACCAGAATTTCCACAGCAAGACCTTAGTACCTACACCCAATTTCTTTAAAAATATTCAGGTCCATAGTCCAAATAATTCAAATTTCATTTGTATGAAATTTGGAACAAAATCAGGTCCATAGTCAAAATATTTTTTTATAGCTAAGTGTTATTTGTTTATACCCTCTGTTAATTTAAATCTAAATGCTACTATTATTTGTATACCCTCTATTAGTTTAAAGCTAAATGGAATTACTGTTTAGGAATTTTCATAAAAATTGCCCTAGCTAATTTCCTAAAAAGTTGCTAATCATTTTTCCTAAATGCTATAAAATGCCTACTGCCCTAAAAAAATCTAGGGTTCATATGAACATCAACACAGTATCAACATATATATAATTGCCCTAGCAGAGAGAAATAGGAGGGTAGGGACAGGAGAGGCATAGCCTTACGGTCGGCGGCGAGGGCATGCTCTGGTTCGGGCAGCGGCGGTGAGGTCGAGGGCGGCGGCGGCGAGCTCGAGGGAGGCGACAGTGAGGTCGACGACGGCCTCGGGCGGCGGCTGTGAGGTCGAGGGGGCGGCCTCGGGCGGCGGCGGTGTGGTCGAAGGCGGCGGGCGGCGGCGGTGTGGTCAAAGGCGGCCTCGGGCGATGGCGGTGTGGTCGAAGACGGCAGGGCAACGGCGGCGCTGGAGCAGTTGGGGGACAAGGGGGAGTAGAGAGGGGGGAGGGGGAGGACTTAGCGAAATTTTGAGCCCGAGATGCCGGGATTTGAGTCAAACTAGCAGTAGCGCGTTTTGCCGAAACGCGCTATGGCTAAGATAGCTATAGCGTGTTCCAGAGAAACGCGCTACAACTAACCCTTTCTGTTTTCTTTTTCTTTTTCTTTTGTTTTCTTTACATTTTGTTTTTTTCATTTCTCCTTTTTCTATTTCTTTCATTTTTATTTACTTTTCTATTTATTTTTCTATTTATTTTCTTTTACATAGCAGTAGCGCTCTACAGCAGAAACGCGCTGCTACAATGTTTTTAGGAGTAGCGTGCTTCTGGGAGAACCGCTGCTACTATTCCTAGCCTACCGGCACTAGTGAGGGAATTTTAGTAGTAACGCTTTTCTATGAAGACGCGCTACTACTAAAATAATGGTTGTAGCGTGGTTTTGCAACAAGCGCTAGCGCCGAGTTTTGACCAACGCTACTGCTATACCTCTGTGTATAGCGGTTTCCCTAGTAGTGGGAGTGCTTTCAACCTATCGTGCATCATTAGCTTCCGGATTCCTTTTCTCGGTTTCTCTAAGAACACATGATTTAGGAGCATAGCCATAGCTGCTTGTATGAAGATAGTAGAAGCGGCACACCTAAAGCACACTGAAATTTCTACGCATATGGGTAAGCCTTCCTGCACACCATGATTTCATTGCAAGTTGATTGAACCACAAACTTGATAATTGTTCTGATGAAAGCTCAATACACCCTTTCACTTGAGTTGAAAATTCAAAAAGTTAATAGTTCATCAAACACCAAGGCTCCATGGCTCACACGACAACACAGGGGAGGAAATAGACTGTTAGCTAATGATTTGAAAATCGACAGATAAGATGCATCGGGGCGTAGATTACCACTTATCTGTGTTGATGACTTATGTGCCTGACGAAGTCGTGGTCAGTCGATGAGGTGAAAATTCTGCTTTTTCTGGGATGCGCACATGCTAGATATCTAGCCTTGGTCGATCATGCTGACCTTCTCCTCATGGACCATGGCTCATACTTACTTGCCGCACTTCTCATTGTCCGCTGTCCAAACGACAACATGGGAGACGGTGGATTCTATAGTGGGCAGATGCAAGGAGTGATGGCTTGAGCTTTCGGGCTAGACCGTGCAGTGTCAAATCGCAGAGAATACGCGGCAGGTGACAGCGGTCTGAACGGCGGAGGGTTCAAGGTTTTCTTTTTGCGGGTGTTTTTCTTTTTTGCAGGTGAAGGGGGGGTGGGAGGGTTCAAGGTTGAGAGGAGGCGGCGGCAGACTTGGATAAGGAGCGAGCCGAGGAGCAGAGGAAAGGGGTAAAGCTGTCGTCTAGGAAAAGTTTTTTTCTAGCGGGGGCAAAGGAAAGCTTTTTTGTTGTGCTAGGACTCTATAGTCACGTGGAATAGCGGGAGCTAAGGAAGTTTTTTTCTAGCGGGGGCAAAGGAAAGTTTTTTTTTATAACTTTTTTTATAACTGCAAAGGAAAGCTTTATGTTGTGCTAGGACTCTAGAGTCACGTGGAAGGAAGATTAGGACCAAAGGAGTCATCTGGGTTAATCTCCACCACAATAAATCGGTCCCACCAAATAAACGTCTCCTAATTACTAATTAACGTGGTAATTTCTTGGGAGTCTGTAATTAGTACAGGTAGGTATAGATAGATAGATAGATAGATAAGATGTTTGACGTCAATGATGGCCTGATATGCAATTTGCACTTCCAATTCTTGTTCTAAGTAGGCAGCTTGAGTGTGATATTTGTTTCTTCATATGGGACGTGTTTGAGAGAATAATCCGTGGGTATTCCCTAATTAGAGAAAGTGAACAATGTGTTGGTGATACTGTTAAGCTAGTTATATTTGATAGCTGAAGCCGTAAGGAGTACTCATTACTGCTTTTGTTGTCGTTCTGACATGAAATAATTGATTTTACATCAGAACATGTTATCTTAATTTTTGCTTCTTGGGTAGGTCCCGCACGTACAAACTAGTGGTACAAGTTATTCAGAAAGTCAACATTATTGTGGCTGGTAAGGTAAGGCGGTTTTGGTATCAGTCGTGGATTCAGAAACTGTGCGTAGGTGACTGGTATTTTCGTAGATAAAAACTGAGGATATGCTACATGGTGTCCGTCACTGTTTAGCTATGCAACCCACACACCTTATCTCTTGTAGCACACTCGCTGTGTAGGACAGCTCCAGTGTGGGAACCATTGTCCTCTGCTTACACATATCCCGTAAAAAGTGTCTTCATGTACTCCCTCCGGTCCTTTTTACTCTGCATATTAGATTTGTTTGAAGTCAATCTCATCCAACTTTAACCAAGTTTATATAAAAATTTATTGACATTTACATAACAACACCAATATCATTAGATTCATCTCGGAATATATTTTCATATTATATTTATTAGATATTATAGATGCTAATAATTTCTAATATAATTTTTGTCAAACTTAGCTAAGTTTGACTTTCGGCAAATCTAATATGCAGAGTAAAAATGACCGGATGGAGTACTAGGGAAACAGCTGGACTCTGCTGCGTATTTTTATTAATTTTCAAATAAAAGGTAAGCAGGACTATGTGTCTATCTTCAATTAAGTACTATTGGAGTTAGTACAGCCCTCCGTGTGTCTATCTTCCTAGTCTCTCCTTTTCTGGCTAGCTAGCAGCTACAGCTCACACAAATTGAGATCGGGGCCACGAGAGAAATATGCGGAGATGGTCGACACTAGAAAATGTGGATGCATGCTGGGATTGAGACGCATCTGGAAGCAAAATGTCTGCATCATCTACACGGGAGGACTCTGTAGGGTAGGGTCACGAAGACGGAACTTCAATCCAAGCAGTCTCTTACCGGAATGCGACAATAGTTAGGAGACGTTTGACTAAGAAATGTTAACTTGGCTGGTTTGGGCTTAATTAGACGAAGGATTTTCTCAGTCGACTTGACCTGCCTGCTCAGGGTTAATTGTCTCATATACCTGCTTGACTCTACGCCCTCTACCCATTAAAGCATGGTTAATACTACAGCCAGTTGCTGGCTATATGATGTTGACATGTCATCTATAGTTGAGCTTATAACCGGCAAGTATAATGGCTAGATGTAAATAAGTACTACTTTATTGATGGGGAATGATATGTTTCTCTGAACAACAACAAAACTTTATTTGGGTCTCCGAAAATTGGATTTCATTCATGGACTGCAAATATGAACAATCTTATACATACTAATTGGAGGCACCATACGATGCATCACATTAATCTTTGGAATTAAAGAATTTTGACCATCGGATTAATTTACAATGTGTTTGCATCCATCGGATGAGACATGAGATCCTACGTACATGGGATCCCACGTACGCAAGTCGTCGTGCACTTGGTCTCTCTCTGTTTCTCTTTGGAAAAAATATTCTGAGTTGGAATTAAGAGGTTTAGGCCGTCCAATTAATTTACATGCGTTTGGAGCCATGTGAAGAAACATGACATTCCACTTACGCAAGTCTGCTTCTTTCGGGGAAGAGAAAAAATCTGAGCGTCCTTTCTGTAGAGATTTGACGTACGCGGGGTGTCCTTCCTTGGTTTCTCTCCTTTTTCCCGGAAAAGAAAATTCTGTGTGTTGTCTATATACTGCTTAAACTTAGATCAAAAGATACAAGCCCGAGATAGCTTCCATCACCGTAATCTCACAAGAGTCCAAACACCGGACGACTATTCTTCACCTAATCTCTCTTCTTGAGGTAATCTCTCTCTCTCTCACGAGTCCAGGCACCTATCAATCTTTCTCCTCTATGGACATCGGCACTATGTCGCTGCTCTCCTCTCGACCTCAGTCAAGATCGAGCCCCACGCTCTAACATGCTCTATTGCCATCATTATCAAGTGGTGAGGCTGTCACCATAGGCCGTTAAGGCAACTTCCTTCTTCTCTTTTGTAGATTATGACTAATTCTCTTATCTTCTCCAACTTTACCCAATGGAGAATCAGATTGTCAGATGACACCTCCTGCGGCAAGAGGTGAGTCAGAAGAAGACAGGATGCTAGAGTCAATGTATAATTACTGCGTGCCTCCTATGGGCATCTTGCCGGAAATAGTAGCAGCCTCTCGACCTATGCTCCCTGAAAGAATTGCTTCTCACAGGCACGAGCATCCAAAAATAAGGGATCCAGTGCTTCCCGGACGCTCTCAGAGCGCAGTTGATTCTGGCTGTTGGATGCGTTTTCCTGATGCGATTCTTGGCGTTGGATCGATGCAGTGAATAATTCTGGCCGTCGGATCGAGCCGCGCGCCTGTAGCAATGAATAGTTACCGCGCCCCCTCCGGTCTCTCTCACTTTGCGGACACGTTTGTGGCTCGCTGACGTGTGGGGTAACGAGCAGATGGGCCCCGCATGTCATTTGCTTGGGCTGGGGCGCCGTTCCGTGCGGCCCGTCGGCGTGCTGCGCTGGGGTAAAAGATCTCATGCCACCGCCGAAATTCCCCTGCCCCGCCGAGGGTATTTTTGGGTTTTCCGGCGGTGGCACTGTGCATGCTGTGTGCGTGCTGTGCGCTGGTTGGATGAGGGAGTCCATGAGGTGGGGGCGGGCGGCTGGCTTGCCCCTTCGAGCACCCCATTCGTCCCCTCCTCCCTTGTCTTCTCCACTCGCCGCCGGCTCGCGTCCCCTTCGATTTGCCGTCGTTCTCAGGTGGATTTCCTCTCGCTTTGCCGTCTCTTACCGTCTTTTTTCTTCCCTGGATGTTTCGCAGTTGTGTCGGTCTCGTCCCCAGCCGCCTCTTCCGCTCGTGCTGCGGTCGCCATCCGCCTCTTCCGCTCGCCCCGCGGTCGCCATCGAGGGCCTGTCGCTTGCATCGCCGCTTCCCTGTCGAGCTCGCGCGTCACGCCTCAGGAGGAGAGGAAGCCCACGCTGCTATTCCCGGCGGAGCGCGCCTCACGCCGTCGACGGGAGGATGCTAGGCGGAGCTCCGTCATTGGATCTTCCTTGGCGGCGGGCCAGCGCCAAGGAAGGTCACAACGGGAAACGGCTCATCCTCGGCGGCGAGCCAGTGCCGGATCTGGTGCCTAACGCCTGCATCTCACGCGTCACCAAGTTGCCGACGGGGGTGCTGCGCCGGCCGGTCGGAGGCCGAGCTCGCTCGGCCACCAAGTTGCTGTCGGGGAACACAAAGTGCCTCCTTTGAGGACCTGGAGGTGAGCCCCTGTCAATTTTTGCTTGCTTGCTGTTCGCCTTTTTTGTAAACTGACGTACTGCACTCACTTGATACAGTTCCTTTGAGATCAGCTGATTGATAGTTCATAGTTCGGCCAGGCTTTAGGTTAATGCAAGTCTTCTAATGACGTCCCTCTTCCGAAAAGCATACAGTTATCCATCAGAGTCTACAAACCCGTAGTTGATGTCCTCTTGTGTGTTATGTAACTTCTGAAACAGCAGAAACTTATTAATTTTGAATAAAAGCCTGTAAGGAATACAAGTTAGGAATAAAAGATTGTTGCATCGAAGAGCAGTAGCACCTCCTTGTCATTGTCCATACCTGTTGATATGTAGTGTATCATGATCAACTACACTGCAAACATCTGCAAATATTACCCTTGGGTTAATCAATGTATATTTTACTCCAATTAGTCATACATCTTCCATTTCTTTTGTTTACACATGTATGACATATGGTTAATCACTGTATATTTTACTCCAATTAGTCATACATCTTCCATTTATTTCTTGCTAGAGGTCGCTACAACATGGATGTGAAGGGCATTGAACCAAGGTGAGCCTCCGCCTCCCCCTCCCCATCTTGCCCATGAGGCCATGACCCTGCAATAGACGTGAGTTTGAACATTTTCTCCTCAATTGTTTTACGACTGATCCTTTTTTGTGTCATCAGATGGTTTCATGCCCTCCTCTTGCAACAGATAAATTTAACCAATTACAAAGCTATAGCAAGTATCCATTTAGCATTAAAAACATATACCTTTTGTTTTAGAGAATATTTGAGTATGAAGCAACGAAGGATTATTTTGTGCGCCCGTATACTCTGTAAAAGTTTGGCAATGTGCATTTTTTCATTTAAGAGTTCTACTTCTTGCAAGATAAGGCAAAGTGGCAAGCTTCTCCATTTGTATATCCATGTGTTTTTTTCCTAGGAACGATAGCTGCATGTTTATGTTTTACTCCATGACTATAGTTTTACTCCATGACCACACTGTTTCTTGTAGGATCTAGCTACCTTGAGGTGACTTAGGATCATTGGTGTGTCATTTTTTTTAGTTATTTTGTCGATCTGATTTTATGTTCTTCCTCGGTGAAGGCAGGTTAGAGGAAGTTGAATCAAGACTGTATGTTGCAACAACGTACCTAGGCATGTTGTATGTATTATCCTGCTGTTTGTGATTCAATGGCATTTTTCAGTTTTATTTGTAGTGAAACTCAATGGAGCGTTGAGAGCATTTTCCTGTGCATGTACTCATCTTGGCCGCCAAGTTTCCTAATACAAACTCATTCAACCACGTATATGTCTGCCCTGCACGCGGTTGATGTTTAGTTCTTTGGTTTTTGCATATGCAAATATGAATGTCTCTATCTCTAATGCTGTCGATTTCAAGGTACGAAAAAGCTTGAGACATTTGATTTTGGGTTAATCCCGGTTATGATCGTGCAGGTTTGATGTTCATATATGTGACTGTTGGCTATATGTACTCCTGTAGCCTGTTGTTGATCCCTGCATAGCTCCTTCATAGTTTGTTTTATATGTGCCCATACGGAGAAATTGTAAATGAACATAAATATATCTG
Source organism: Triticum dicoccoides (assembly GCF_002162155.2). NCBI lineage: Eukaryota > Viridiplantae > Streptophyta > Magnoliopsida > Poales > Poaceae > Triticum > Triticum dicoccoides. Next base: position 792,320,899 of record NC_041385.1, on the reverse strand, counting down.
TTTAAGAGCATTGTGTGTATTGGTCCTGCAATTAAATTGTGATGTCCTCTATTATTGATTCCTTCACTTCCCTACATACCTATAGAAAGAGCAAATGGTGTATTGTATGAACTACTTGTCTCGGTTATATGGTTGGCAACCGTTGACTAATCTACTCAATCAATAGTTTACTCGGTTTAGCAGTTTTTTTTCCATTTGGTGTACTCTCTCTGTATTCTTTGGGAGTATTTAGAATTGAACTATATTTTTATAGTAATTGATACTCACTGTGCCTCACGTGACAGCGCTATGTCTAGGAAGAGGATGGCATGTTGAACCATTGGCGTCAGCTTCACCGTCGTCCTCGGCATCGGTAATACGTCACTCCCAAGTCGTCTTTGTATCACTGCCAGGTACAATCCGGAATATAGATTGCTTGAATGGATGCACGTCTAATTAACTCCATAAATTTTGTTGTGGAAGAGTTCAATCATATAAAAGAAAGCATGAGTGAATATGATCCCTTATATCTCATGTTTTGGAATTTTCAATATGGACTAAATATGGACATAAATGAGTGAACAAAGAAGCTAAAATGTGCCTATATATATCCAAACTAGAAATTGCTAGAACATCTTATAAGAACGAGAGAATATCTTCTACTCTTTGAGTCATACTAAATGTTGGTTAAACTTCTTTTATCAGTCTGCCACCTCTACATTTTCATCTATGATATATATTCTATATTTGCGAGTTAGGTAAGACGGGGCAGGGGTGCAGTAGGCCGCACTTGCTACACCACCGACCAAAGCATCTGTGCCCCCCAGGTTCCTGGTAACCGGACGCCAGCACCGCCGTCGATGCCCTCGTCGCCGCCCCCACGCCACACTTCCGGGCATGTTCACATGCCTCGCCCTCGCCCCTTGTTACTTTCGCCTTGATGATTCCTTCTTTGCACTCAGGGTGCGCTGGTTAATTTTTTGTCCATACTCCATACTGCATAGTTAACCACCATCATACATGTGAAGATTGATATCCGCATTTAATTACACCATAGGTGAATGTGGTTTTTAAGCTACTTTATTAAGTTTGAAAGCAATAGCTAGCTAGCTTTCAATTGTTTTGAATTATGATGCCAGATTGGACCATTTACAGTTGGAATGGAGGGAAACATATAGGAAATGCACCGACGCTTGTTGGCTACTGTGGACATATATTTGTTTCCCTGTTGTGACTTGGGGATCTTGCAGACTTAAAGTATGTCTCGGATTTAAGAATGTGTAAACGATGGCCAAGTGGCAGATTTGCATCATCCCATAAATTATGGGAGACGTGGCTGTAGTTTTTTAGATGTATAGGAAAAGGCACTAGCCTATGACTGGTTATTGCATTCTTAGTTAGGGCATCCACAATATGATTATTTGGCCCCTATTGTTTTATTGTTGGCCCCTGTCAATGTTTGTTGTACAATTTCCTTGATTTTTCCGTTCTGCCTTGTTGTGCATTGGATCCTCAGTGGTTGGGTTGTATTGTTACATAAGAAGAATCCATCTGTCGAAAGCATTGAGCTTAATTTAGATATGTGGATGCAATCTTTCTTTTCGTGTATAAGATAATTTGTGAATGAAGTTAAGAGTTCGCTTAAAACTGGCATGACCTACATAAGAAAGATAAGATGTGCGCATTTGCTTTATTTTAAAAATATACTGATCACAATATTTACAGATTTATTATTAGTATTTTGCATAATTGTGTTCTCTAACTGATCTAGTATTTCATTTTTAGCATGATACTTCTTTGCAGATACAAATGAGTAATTATCAATTGATATTTAACATCACATTTGGTAGTGGAAGATTTAGTAAAATAAGGTGGGTACATATCATTGATCAGTATCTGGTATTTTTTGACCACATTAGTTAGTAGTTTTTTTAGTTTTGGTTTATTTTTGTTCCAGTATATTTAAAGTGCTGGTATTTGCTTCTGAAAATGGCTTTGGTAACATTGTGAAATATATCTTTGACTTATGACTATGCATTAATTATTTATGTGTTGTGAACTGAGTGTCAATGTGTTTTATAGTACTGCCAGGTTAGAGTTTGGTGCCAGGGTCGTTGCTGGGTGCGTGGCTACTGCTCCTTCGGATTCGGTTACTGTCTCAGGTGCTCAATGTACTACTGCAATAGATGCACTGCAGTTACCAATCTTCGTTTTCTTAGTAGTATTGATGTGTTATTTCCTTTGAACTATCTTGTTGACATTGCCTCCTCCATTTGGAGGTATCTCTTTCTTGGTTTGTTGTGGATACATGATATTTTAGAGACTATAACTGGTTCATATAGGCGGCCAACTGTAGTTGCCATTGTGGCTGGTGGGGAATTGAATAATAGCTGCATTTTAGTTCTCTATGTGCCTTGACGAAAATAGTAAGAGAGGGTTGTGAACCAAAGGATCGGTTCCTCAGTTCCTCACTTCGTAAAATTGTTCAGTCAGACCACCGGTTTTGTTTGGGTTACCGCTTCTGATTCTCAGATTCTAGGCTTCTAAAATTAGAAGCTCAAATAAACACGCCGGGTTCCCTTGTTGCTTCCTAGAATCCGATTCCAAAAATGAACTACCAGCGCAAGGAATCCGGAAGCACCGATTTTGACGATTCAGCGGATTCAAAACGATTCATTTTGTGCCCTTGCCCCTATTTCCGCTCGAAACTACAACAAAACCGTCACCGCAGCCTCATCCAGTATCCACCCGCAGCCCAGGTCAACGACACCCAAATCCCCTCGTCCCCATGGCAACCGCGACGGCGATAACATCGACGGGGGTTGCGTGCCTGTTGCAGCTGGAGGATCGGGCGGAGCATGGTGGTGGCGGCGCAAGGGAGTACCGCAGGCTCCGCGCGTGCGACCCGCCCCATCCTCTGCCTTGGCCTTTCCCTCAATGAGACTCGTGGTGGTCAGGTTCCAGCGGCTCCATGAGCGTCGGCCCCGGTGGTTCCTAAGCGGATGGGTCCACCGCATCCGTACCTGCCCGAAGTCCGTCCAACCTCTCTACCCATCCCCAACCTCCGACCACTGCCAAGCGAATGGATCTGAGCGCCTCTGCTCCTCCCTGACCTCCAGCCACGCCCAAGCTAATGGCAAGATCCGTCGGCTGCGTCCGCTCTTCGAGTCACCATCCTCTGTTTGCGCCATCCCCAGCTCCGTCCGCTCTCCCCCAAGGACCAGTTGTGCCATGCCTGACCTGCATCGCACCACGCCCCAAGCTCGGGTGGCGATACCCACAAGGTTAGTGTATTCGGGGGTGTTGTAGACATTTCACAAAACTTATGATTTTCCTAAAGCAGGGCAAACAAACATGTTGCTTCAGATTTTCAGAATCTGCAGCTGCATCTGATTCTCGGAATCCAAGCCGAAGCTGATTTTCAAGAATCCGTAACCCAAACAGTGGCATTATTCTTTTTTTGAGTTATATGTATGTAATCAGTGACGGCCAAAGCACGCAAATTTACTGTCAGAATTATAAGTAATGTGTCTGTTTGGGTTGTTTGCCTCTTTAGTCTCCAAATTGTATGCAAGGCAGACATGTTCCATTCACATGGTATTCAATAGATAACCTTTTGCACATTTACTAATATGACACTTCACCTGCCTGCTTGCCACTAAAGCTTAAAATTCTCTCTTACATAAAGTAGTTCAGCATGAAGCAACAAAGGTGTTGTTTGCCCATGGAGCCCCATATATTTGGATTCATTTTATGGCGAGTTTACATTGATCTTTTTCATTCAATATAGATAACAAACTTTGTTCCTTATATCTATTGAGACATGCCTTCATTTCCCTTCATAGGTATTAGTTTCCTGATTGAGTTGGTCGCATCTGTCGTCATGTTTTTAACCCTGTTGCCCCACTTATACTTCAACATGTAGAGTCGTTTGTTCTTATATCTGTTTGACACATTTTACGTGCACCTAATATCAACCCGTTTTCTTCATGATGTACGTCTTTAGGTGGCATATTTGCTGACTAACCTCTTACTGATAAATGACAATGCCTTCTTCATGCACGACTCTACATGGTCGATTGACGTCGAGAATCATTTGCTTCAGCCCTGATGACCAGTTATCTAGATGGCAAGATGTTTCGATGAAGTTTATATTGCTATGCCATATTAAAATAGTGCTCTTAGATTGGCTCAAACTACTATACTATGTCCTGCTTGTGTTATGTCGTACTAAACCATCTCGATTCTCTTGGTAGTTTCGGCTGCATTTTCTACCACTCCCCAAACTAATTTAAAGGAAACATACATGAGTTGCTTGATGTCAGTTTACACATCTTGTCTTCTTGATAGTTCCTTTTTGGTCACTGTAGATATCTATTGTTGTAAAAATGTTGAGATATCTTCTCCAGGAATATGGTTTTTTCTTCACTTTCAGGCCAATGCTACTCACTTATCTTTGAGCGACGAGGAACTTCAACCGTCCTTGGTGAAGGACTGCTATCTGATTGTCAATAGCCTCCTGTGTAAATGCTTCACTTTCAATATTTTGTACTGTCTTGCTGCCCTATGTGCTACTCAAGCCTGAACTATTAAACATTACTTGGCCTATTCCTTTGTGCCAAGCTTGATGTGCCTAAAATGTAATCTGTGATATGTACTTTGATTGGAAAATTCACGAGGTTAAAGATTTGCATTGCTTTTGGTGTTGAACCGTGCATTGATTACATACTTCAGGGCGTGCTTCTTACTGATTTAGCATTACATGCTTGACAAAAGGTTAGAACCGGCACCCTTGCGCCAAGGTGCGTTGCCGATCTAGTACCTTTTTTATTGCGGGAGCTAGAAGACTGATGTTAAGCCTATCCTATCTGATTACATGGCCGAGCGTAGCCGCGTACGGCACTCTGTCCCACGCATGCATCAATTAATTCCACCATCCATATCTCTGGGGCATAATGTCACATGCATGCATCAATTGATTCAGCTAGAAATGTTGCAATTTTATCTATAATGTTTCTAGAAGAACAAATTTAGGGATTTAATTCTTTATGGATTTTTCAGCGGAGGAGTTTGTGGAAGACAAGCCCATGAAAGCTTATCATTTTGAAAACACCTGGATGGAAACCAGCATGTATTTGTCCATATCAGTACTGCTGATTCTTTTGTTGATGATATAGTATGAACATATGGCTGATTATGTTAGTGCTAAAATTGCTCAAACAATGGAGATCAATCCATGCTTGGGCTTGCGTTTAACGTCGATTTATTTTATATATGAGGTATTGAAAATAAAAACATGGTATAAACAGTCTTGATGGTTAGTGCACACACCTATCCAGAAAACGGGCAATGGTCGGTCATAGTGAAGTATTTTCTGATGCAAAGGTAAGATACTCCCTAGCTAGATGGCTACATTTCTCTTTTATAATCAAGCTTTCTGGCAAACCTTTGATCACTCCGTAGTTGATAATCTATTGTTGCAACGCTGCTCCATTTGAATTATTTTTTAAAATACGATACATTTCTACTTTGATTATCATTTTTTGTGCTGTGCATAACTAATCATAACTTCACAAACTCTAAGAATAAATTACTGGCACAAGGAAAGTCTACTCCCACATTTTTTTCTCTATGTGTGTGTTTTCTTAGACCTGAAACCGTATGATATTTCACATACATTAAGTGTTACCCGGATATTTTTTTAGTTTCTATATTTTAAAGTTTATGGGTTCTCAAAATTTCTTGCCCGTACCAATGCATGCCCAAAACAGAAGCACCATTAGTTAATATATTTTTGGAAGAAGACCCAGTTACTATTTGCAGGAATCAATTGGTTATGGGATGTTAGCTTAATTATTAAAAAGGCACCAACAAGCCCATAAGATTTTCGGTCTCATAAGATCATACCCATCAGCATTTCGTTCAACTACAAGACTGATTTCACATGAATTGTATTGGTGAGTCATTTCATGCTAAATATTTTCTTGAATGGTTTCATACAAAAAAATTGTTGCTTTTTCTAGATGGATAACATAACAAAATTCATATAAGACGAGAAATGGAAGCTAACTCAGTAAAAATGAGTAGGTACTACAAGATACTTGGTGTATTTTTAAACCCTAATGGAATTGAATATTTTAGTTTTAAGTTTCATTTTTTTATCTATTTCTTCCATTTATCAATGATTACTAAGATTGTATATTTAACTTTTGTTAATTAAACCACCCTTCGTTGCTAGTATGAACATCATGGTATTTGTTGTTCATGAACGAATTTAAATGTATAACTGAAGAATTAAAGTGATGGATAAGTGAAACTCTGTTATTAAATTGGTAACTATAAAAAGTTATGTCTTTCATTTTTGTGAAAAATAGGCTTATTTAAATGCATGGAAATATTAATATACATGTGGCAATATTTGACTATGTTTAATTAAAAGGTTCCGTTCCACTATTCACATAGTACCATAGTGCTAAAACAATCTAATAATCCCTAGCACGTGCAGTTGCATGGGTTGATGACTAGTAAGCATAAAACGAGAACTAGAATTGAGATGTCGACCAGACATAAATAATGACCAATATATGTGCTCCGTGAGGCTAAGAGGTAGTTAGTTAATTGCAAGTGAGACGGCAGTGGGACAACCAAGAGACGTCATCTTTTTTAATATCGAAGGCGGCAAATAGGGTGTGGGCTAGCGCTAAGCATCTAGGTAGCATCTTGCCATTCTTCCTCCCTTTAGTCCTTGTACTTAGACTATTGCTTAATTAATCAATCATACAACTCTCAAATATAATATTCATAAATTAATTTCTTACTTTCAGTTTAACATGTTTGTACGCCAATCATAGTTTTCCATTTGATGAGTCCAATGTGAAATACAATTGTTAGGTGTATGGATTACAGATTTTATCTCAAATATATATTATTTTTTGGATTATTGCGGATGTGCACAATTCACTGGCACTTGTCTCTTCATGTGTTTCTTCGCAGTATTATAATTAAAAAAACCAAAAAATTGTGTTTTTGACAAAGGGACAATTAGCACCCCAGATGAGGCCATGGAGCAACCTGCCTAACATAGACGATAGTGAGCAAGACAAAAGGAGGTAGTAGAGATTCATATTTCAGTTCAAGATATCCTTCTTGTTTGTTTTATTTTACCCACCGCCTCCAGTACTATGTCTTCTCGGATCCCTTCTTTTTTTATCGTGATACAGCGATGGTATCATGATCATTGTATATGTCCGACCAATGTTCTGGCAGTGATCGTCTTATAGCCGTCGACCACAAGAGGCTGAAGCAGTAGAGGAGGAAGAACATATGTCTACTTTCAAAAGGCGCGGTGCGGCGTGCAAATTTAACAGTTCACCCAAACGTAAATTGATGTCATGGTTTAGGAAATGTTAGGCTTAGACAAGGTAAGAAAGTTGATCCTACTACATTTTATTCATACCACACTGGTCAAATCAAAAGAATCTGACATTATACCATAATGAGTGTGATATACCAAACTACTTCCGCAAAATCTCAACCTGACGAGAAAGATTGGCAATATACTTCAACCGAAATCCTACCGTCTCAAGTCTGAACAAAGGAATTGCACTTATGTACCTTGTAAGACACAGAGAGCAAAGAATTGAACCACACATGGATGTGAAGATTTGAGATAATGTTGTTACTGACATATATGGCATTGATTCTACAAAGACAAAAAAAAGATATGACATTGATTTGATGTTAAAGTATATAACATAATGTACCTACCAACTTTCGTTTTATAAAGGTGGCCATCAGTTTTAAAACTGTTGACTCTAACCCCAACATAATATTCACTTGCCACATATTCTTCATCATACGACCCTCCTGCCTATCATATGCTCTCAAAAATGGCCAACTTGAGTGGAGAGTGGGTCGAAAGATAGAGCAAGCAAATCAAGAAACATCTGGTACATACGACGTGTTGGGAATGTGAGGCATCCGGAAGCACATTCCCTAAGGCATATACGGATGGGGTTTCAAATGTTAGACGTTGAGTACCAAACCATCCACTGCTGTTGTTTTGGATGCAAATGAATGAAAAACAGAGATAATCGAGAGCAAAAGAAGGGAATACCAAATCCACTATGGCCGTCTCACTATTACATAGTGGAATCATATAGAGGAGTCTCTGAAGAAACGGTTGGGCAGTTGGATAGGCAAGCTGCTCTCAGTTGTATGTCGGCTGTTTTTTATTATATCTTTCCTCACAAATATGATTCTCTATATACTTTCTTTCTTCCAACTCCCAAAAGGGCTCCTGCAAAGACTGGACTTTTGTTAATCCAGATTCTTTTCGCAAGGAGCAGGCAGCTATGGAGTTTTTTTCCCCAACATGGGTGGCAGCATGACCACTAGCTCGATCCACTGCTCAGACATTGCTGTCACCACATCCAACCATCATAGGGTAGACTGTATGTTTTTACCCTGAAGAACAAGTCTCAGCATATCGGAGCAATGCCTTCAACAAGGTAAACGATGCCAAAATATCGCCATTGCCAGATATAACCAAATTGGGTCAGACCTAGGATTTTCACCCTGGAACTCAAGACTAGGTACTTGAGAAGCACCACCAAGATGGAGTCAATAATGTGTAGTCTTCACCATTTTTCCGCTATCCTAGCAGCTACATGTAGGCTAGAAAGTCCACTGTCCTCGCTGCACAAGGCATCCCGGAAGCACGGCTGGATTTTAAAATGTCAGACCTTGAGTACCAAACCATCCACTGTTGTTGTTTAGGATGCAAATGAATGAAAGACATAGATAATTGAGAGCAAAAGAAGGGAATATTGATCCGCTATCGCCGCCTCACCATTACAGAGTGGAAGCAGGTAGAGGAGCCTTTGGAGAAACAGTTGAACAGTTGGAAAGGCAAGCTGCTCTCAGTTGAAGGACGGCTGATTTTTATTAACTCTTGCCTCACAAATATGATTCTCTATATAGTTCGTTTCTTCCAACTCCCAAAAGGGCTCCTGCAAACACATGACTATTTCAGATCCACATTATTTTCGCAAGGAGCAGGCAGCTACGGAGTTTTTTTTTCCAACATGGGTGGTAACATAACCTCCGGATCGATCCACTACCTCTTTTGACATGGGCATATTGTCGGTCTATTTGAATTTACTATTGCCTATTTGTAGGTTTTATTCCTTTTTTTCTTTGTCAAACTTCTGATGTTTGGCTTTGTGCAGCCTAATTATACAAAGACCAGGTGTTACTTTTAATGTTTTGCATCCTCTTGATGCTACGTTTTGAGATAATAAAAAGACACCCTTTGCTAGAAAAAAATGCAGCCCAGTAGTTATTTCGTCAGTCAAGGTGAGTCGTATATTTAGTCGCGTGACTGAAATTAGTTGTTGTGCTAGTCTGGCAATAGTCCTGCAAATCTTCCGAGCCGTAAAGCAGGTCCTCCACATCATCTAGCAAAGTGTCAATCAGGAGACTAGCCCGGTTGGTCGTTCCTTCCTTGCTGCAAAATGATGCCCCTAGGATTCTGCGTAGCTTTGTGCCGCATCCACATCCTTTACTGCTACACGAATGTTAGATGTAATCTTGATTAGTTTCCTTGTATTAGGTGAGTTCCTGCGCTACGTGTCCAATTAGCGTACTAGTCAAGTCCTTCACGTTGGCTGAGTCTTTCTAGAACGTGGCCGTGTGTTGGCTGGTTGAGTCCGTGTAGGCATAGGACT
>NC_041385.1:792306889-792310843 GCF_002162155.2 Triticum dicoccoides | reverse complement strand
TATCGACAGAGAAAAAGGAAAAAGAAATAAAGAGAAGAGACGCACGACACGTGCATTTGGCAAAAGTTTCTGCGTGTGCTTGTGTTCGTCTATAATTTGATGTGATCGATCCTGTGGGCAGAATTCCAACAATTGGTATCTAGAGCAAGGTTCAGGACTCGAGCGCTTGCCCCGGGGTTGCGACCGGACTAGCGCCTCGGGGCGGGCGATATGGTCGCTGGGTGGTGCAGCGACGAGGAGCGGCGGGCGATATGGTCGATTGGTGGTGCAGCGACGAGGAGCGGCGGGCCGTGAAGTCACTGGATCGTGCAGCGGCGAGGAGGATCATGCGATCTTCGTTCGATGGAGCGATAAGGAGGGAGACGGCGGGCTGTCGTCGGCAAGGCGGTGGATGGAGATCGTTGACGGGGGCGGTGGTGCGGTGATGCGGTGCCGGAAAGTCGTCAAGATCGTCATCCGGGAGTTAGAGTCAAGGAGTCGTGCGGGTTAGTCGTCGTCGTCGTCATGTCCAAGTGCTTGTCTGTGTGAGGAGGCGTTGAAGATGAAGCGCATCCAGGTCGTCTATGTGTCTCGACGAGAGAATCAAGTTCAAATATGTGGGGGCGGTAAACCAGTGAAGGTGAGTCTCTTCAATGAGGCCATGTCTCTACATGAGGCTGGAGTGCATGGTATAGTGCACAGGATGGTGTGATCCACAAGGAGCCGGCATGTATCTCGCTAGGGTGGATGGTGTAGTTCACCGGATGGTGTGTTTCACAGGTTACTAGCGACGCTGAGTAGTCCAAGGCATATTTGAGGTGGTCCGTAAATTTGCCAAGTTGAAATTGAAGAGAGATTGTTACGATCAATGAAACCTATCAATTTAACTTGTCATGGTGCGAGCGGATGAGTCGACAGGGGACGAATCATCAACAAGCCCAGATCGGACAAGCATGGATGACAAGATCAAGATTAGAGAGAGATTGTTAGATATAATCTTGATTAGTTTCCTTGTATTAGGTGAGTTCCTGCGCTACGTGTCCAAGTAGCGTACTAGTCAAGTCCTTCACGTTGGCTGAGTCTTTCTAGAACGTGGCCGTGTGTTGGCTGGTTGAGTCCGTGTAGGCATAGGACTAGAGTTGTTAGGTCGGTTGCTTGACGCATATATATATGCACAGGTCTGGTCTGGGTTTTGTATCGACAGAGAAAAACGAAAAAGAAATAAAGAGAAGAGACGCACGACACGTGCGTTTGGCAAAAGTTTTTGCGCGTGCTTGTGTTCGTCTATAATTTGATGTGATCGATCCTGTGGGCAGAATTCCAACAGGGGCTTGACTAATGGACAGATCCTTGACCTACCATTGGTGAAAGAAGGGGAGACAGGAGCTCAGCAGGATATCCCTCCCCTTGCCCATGCCTACCACCAGCGGTGTAGCGCCGTTGCCAAGCGACATCTCTGTTTGCACTGCTAGGATCATTCGATATTAGCTTCTAACCTGACACAATACGTCTGAAGTCATTGCTTGTCCTAAACCTACTTCAAGAGAACAACTTACACTTTTTTTGTTGATTGTGATGATGCTGCTCCGAACTAAAACTTTATTTCTTTCGACAAAAGATGTATTTTATTGACTCGTAATGAAGCATCTAGAAGATACAAACACAATAAGAGCACACCCGACCTGTGCGTAATTAGGATGCACATAGCCAACACCAGAATCCACACAAATAAACCCACCCGTGTTGGAGTGAATAAGCCGTGGCGACGCGTCGGACGCCCCCGGCGCGTGTATGGGCACGCGCTGGCTTTGTTGGACGCGTCGGGACCGCGGCAGGGTGTGTGTGTGGGCGTGCCGGTGCAGCACGGGTGTGTCCGTGCGGGTATGCGTTGTGTGCGTGTGTTTAGGGCTAGGTTGTTGGTGAGCTACGCGGCTCGATCGTGCATGGTTCTGTTGGAGCTCGCAGTGAGCTGCGCGCATCGTAGAGCGTCGCGGGCGCGGGCTGAGCGGGCGGAGCATGAGCATGATCGGGGAGTGGAGGCATGGGTGTGTGCCCGGTGCGCTGGCTCGGGTATAAAACCGCATAGTAGATGTTGTAACAACCTGTGGAGTGTGCTCGAGTTCGTGCTCGAGAGAAAACAAGCCGTCTGTGCGGCGGGCGTTCGTGTGCCGGAACTCCACCTTGTCCTCATTCATCTTGCTTCTTCTTCTTCCTCACTTCAGTTTGGTCTAGGGCGAGGTAAGAGAGAGAGAGAGCTAGGGTAGAGCGAGGGCTAGGGCAAGGTTAGACAACGATAATTGGCATCAGAGCTTAGGAAGGACCTCGCCGGCGGCAATGGCGCTCATCCCACACGGCCGAGGCGCGAGTGGATCGATGTCGATCTCGATGCCGATCCTGACGCCGGACAACTACACGGTGTGGGCGATCAAGGCACAAGCGATCCTTGATGCGCACACCCTATGGGAGGCGGCGGCGCCGGGCGACACGGCGATGAATGCCAAGAAGTGCAAGATGGCGCGGGCGATGCTCCTAGGCGCGCTGGCGGAAGACGTGCTGCTGCAGGTGGCGACCAAGCTAACCGCCAAGGAGGTGTGGGATTCGCTGAAGACGAGGTTCGTCGGAGCTGACTGCATCAGGGCGGCGCGGCTCGCCTCGCTCCGAAGCGATTTCGAGCTGCTGCGCATGGCCGGCGGGGAGACGCTGGACGCGTTCGCCGGGAAGCTCAGCGACATGGCAGCTCTCTACGCCAGGCTGGGATCGACGCTGGAGGACTCGGCGATGGCGAAGAAACTCCTAGACTTGGTCCTGGATCGCCTGTACGCCGCCGTCGCCGGAATGGAGCAGTTTTGCGACCTGTCGACGATGCCGTTCGAGGAGGCCCTCGGGCGTCTGAAGGCGTTTGAGGAGCGGCTACGTCGACCTGGCCAGGCGGGCGGCGAGCGAGCAGACGGCGAGCTCATGTTCACGGCGGCGCAGTGGCGGGCGCGGGAGCCGCAACATGGAGGTGTGCGCGACGACGATGACGTGCGCAGCATGGCGTCGGCAACGGAGGCAACCGGTGTGGCCGCTAGTACAAGTGCGGTGAGCGTGGCCATTGCAAGCAGGAGTGCCACTGATGCGCAAGGCACCGGCGACGGAGCGGGCGCTGATGGCGGACGCCGGCGTTGAGGACAACGGGCTTCTCTAGCCATGTCTTAGGGATGTGTGTGTTGGAGTGACGCGCCCGGCACGTGTATGGGCGCGCACCGGGTTCGTTGGACGCGTCGGGACCGCGGCAGGGTGTGTATGTGGGCGTGCAGGTGCAGCACGGGTGTGTCCGTGCGGGTGTGCGTTGTGTGCGTGTGTTTAGGGATAGGTTGTTGGCGAGCTACGCGGCTCGATCGTGCATGGTTCTGTTGGAGCTCGCCGTGAGCTACGCGCATCGTAGCGCGTCACGGGCGCGGGCTGAGCGGGCAGAGCGTGAGCATGATCGGGGAGTGGAGGTGTGGGTGCGTGCCCGGTGTGCTGGCTCGGGTATAAAGCCGCGTAGTGGACGTTGTAACAACCTGTGGAGTGTGCTCGAGTTCATGCTCGAGGGAAAACAAGCCGTCTGTGTGTCGGGCGTTCGTGCGCCGGAACTCCACCGTGTCCTCCTTCCTCTTGGTTCTGCTTCTTCCTCACTTCAGTTTGGTCTAGGGCGAGGTGACAGGTAGCACTAGTGCAGAACCGGGCAATAGCACCGGTTCGTAAGGCCCTTTAGTGTGGGCACTAAAGCTCCCCCTCTTTAGTACCGGTTCAGCACGAACCGGTGCTAAAGGGCAACCACGTGGCACGAGCCAGCTTCGGGGGCCTGGAGCCCTTTAGTACCGGTTGGTAATATCAACCGGTACTATAAGGTTTTTTTTTTTAGTTTTATGATTTCTTTTTCATTTAATTTTGTGTTTCCATTTTAATTCTTTTTCGTTTGCTGGTATTTTACGATACTACACATTGTAC
>NC_041385.1:792296351-792306553 GCF_002162155.2 Triticum dicoccoides | reverse complement strand
ATATAAATAGAATTTCTAGTAGAACCAATCATGCATATATATATCATCAATGTCTCACAAACCACCATATTAATTAATTCACACATACACAAATGTATAGCTATATACAATTTCTCCTACGTATGCATGTTGCCTTCGGAGCCAGTGGCATTAGCCTAATTGGTGCCTTCGGAGCACGATGACAATTGGAAGTGGTTTTTATGGGGGCGGTAGCGGGTAATAGTATTCTCCCTTCGGATTTATGACCTGGTCGAGCAAAAATCCCGCTATTTCCTCTTGAAGTGCTTCTACGCGCTCCGTTTCTAGGAGCTTCTCCCGCACCTCTCTGAACTGTTAAGAAGGAGATCAATATGCATGTGTATTAGTTGTGTGACTAGATATCGATAATGGTGTAAAAATTGTGAATAGTGTTCTGACAAGTGTACCCATTCCTGTCTTTGAGATCTGCTCCTTTCGGACGCCATCATGCGAATGTTCTCACAAACGCAGAATGCACACAGATCAGTTCTCTGCGCCTGCTTCAGGGCCTTTACAAGAATGGAATTTGATCAGATAATAATTAATCAAGCATGATAACTAAAGAGATGGCAGCTAGCTAGCTAGCTAGTACTACTTAATTACTTACCTTGGGTCGAAACCATTGAAGCTTTTTTTTTCATTCGCCATCCGTGACGCTGATGAACCTTGCCCAAGCACTGCCCGCCGACAAAGAAAATGAATAAAGAGGTTATTAAATAATTCATATCATGAAATGACGAACTAAATAGGCCGAGATATATAATTAATAATGATTGAAATTACCTGTTGACTATCCCAAACAAGATGTTATAGTCAATTTTAACTTTGAGTAGTGAGTCCAGTATTTCAACTATTCCGGCGTCAACTTTAATGATACACAAGACCCAGTGAAATCTGCATGCACACACTTTTGCATGTCTTAATTAAGCGGACATATGTAAGCAAAAACATGTAGCTAGCTAGTAGGCAAAAATAGAGAATTTGTAGTACAAGACAGTGTGACTCGCTGGAAGTTGTAAGGAAGTAATATATCTTCATTGTATTTGAGGCGCTTCAAGAACTCTAGCATGTTGTCCTCTACGTCCTTTTGATGATGTGGATTTATCCGCCATGTGTATTCATTAACGGTGTTTGGGTCAATGAACCTAATGCCAAAGCGTCCACCTTTTCTCATTTCATACATCTTCATCCTGCATAATACCACAGAAAAGAATATAGTGAGGATAATTACAGGTAATGATTGATCAAAAGGATCACTACAGCTAGCTTGAGACTTAAATTACAGAAAGAAATCACTTACAGACAATAGCAACTGACGATAGATTTGTCAAGTGCGTCTTGATTGTATAACTGAAACAGTTACGACAGAGATTTAGAAGGCACTAAGTAAACCACACCTACATATGCAAACTAAGTGTTATTTTGACCTCAAATTGCATACAAATCAAATACTACCACATATAATTCCTCCCAAATTATTAAAACCCACAATTAATCACTATATAAACCAATGCAAGAGCTAATCTAGCAATGAGAGATGAAAGGACAAAGTTGCTAACCTTGGTGATCATTTGAATGGATGAGGGCCTGCAAATCTTGACAAATTTGGGGCAAATTTTGTGATGAACTCGAGAGAAAGAAGGGAAGAACAGAGGAGAGCGAGAGGGGAAAGGGGGAAGAACAGAGTGCGGGTGGACGAAGGGTTTATATAGGACAACCTTTAGTACCGGTTCATGCCACGAACCGGTACTAAAGGTGCTGGAAGGGCCCCACTCTGACAACATCCTGCCACCACTTTCTTTAGTACCGGTTCGTGGCACGAACCGGTGCTAAAGGTTCGCCACGAACCGGTACTAAAGAGCTCCTCCCGCCTAGCCGTTGGAACCGGCACTAATGGACACATTAGTGCCGGTTCTGTTACAAACCGGGACTAATGTGTCTCACATTTGACCCTTTTTTCTACTAGTGTAGAGAGAGAGCTAGGGTAGAGCGAGGGCTAGGGCAAGGTTAGACAACGACAACCCGCAAATAGCAAAGTCAAATAAGACCAAAGCTATGCCTAAACGAGGAAAAAATCATACGGTAAATTTTAGCAATCAGTGCCCCATGAGCTTATTTTCATTGGTATTTCAAAACCTTGCTCTCTCTCTCTCTCTGTCTGTCTCTCTCTCTCTGCAGGATGGAGTGGTGGGAAGATGATCGAATGGCATGGGTTTTGAGTTTTGAAATCCACATTCTGACACAAGAAATATATAATTTCAATTTTGTGTTGTTCGTAGCTTGTCCATCTACCAACAACTTTATAAACTCTTCACGAAGTCGTACGTTATTGAGG
Organism: Triticum dicoccoides; assembly: GCF_002162155.2. NCBI lineage: Eukaryota > Viridiplantae > Streptophyta > Magnoliopsida > Poales > Poaceae > Triticum > Triticum dicoccoides. The sequence goes on along the minus strand of NC_041385.1, from coordinate 792,304,200 downwards.
CTAGTAGCTAGGGTAGTTAATATCAATCATTATAGTGAGGGAACAGCAGAGGTGATTGCATTCTCGGTGTGCTATAGACAGGGTGAGGATATGTATGCTATGTGGTGACCGTCGTTCTTTACATACACAGCCACAAGCCCTTTTCTTAATAGGTAGAAAGAGTAGATAGTGTAGTGTGAGAAAAATGCTGCCTCGAGAACAAGCTGACGTACGTACTAATCAACTTGCCCGCTAGCTAGAAGCTAACAAGAAAGGTTCAGAGACTAAAGACTCAAGAGGAAGAGGGAGATGGAATGATAGACATGACACGTGGATATGCATCATAGGAATGAGACACATCTGGCAGCGAAATAATGTCTGCATCACCAGTATATGTAGGAGGGCTCCATATATAACGTCAAGGTCGGCAAGTAGGCTAAGAACAGCAGCCGCGGTGAGCAATAGACTAGGAACAGTAGGCCAGAGGTCACCGCTGTGATGGCATCTGTCTTGGGCACTGAGATGGTCGACACTAGAAAATGTGGATGCATGCTAGGATTGAGACGCACCTGGAAGCAAAATGTCAGCATCATCTACACGAGAGGACTCCGTAGGGTAGGGTCACGCAGACGGAACTTCAGTCGAAGCAGTCTGTTACAGGAATACGACCATAGTTGGGAGACGATTGACTAAGAAATTTTAACTTGGCTGGGTTTGGGCTTAATTAGACAAAGGATTTTCTCACTCGACTTGACCTGGCTGCTTGGGGTTAATTGTCTCATAGATCTGCTTGAATTTATGCCTCTACCCATTATGGGGAATGATATGTGTCTCGTTACAACAACAAAACTTTATTTGGGTCTGCGAAAATTGGACTTCATTGATGGACTGCAAATATGAACAATAACAATAAAACGAGAACTAGAATTGAGATGTCGACTAGATATAAATAATGACCAATATGTGCTCCGTGAGGCTAAGAGGTAGTTAGTTAATCGCAAATGAGACGGCAGTGGTAAAACCAAAAGTGAGGCTTCATCTTTTTTAATATCGAAGGCCACAAATAGGGTGTGGGCTAGCCCTAAGCATCTAGATAGCATCATGCCATTTTTCCTCCCTTTGGTCATTGTACTTAGACTATTACTTAATCAATTCAATCAGACAACTCTAAAATATAACATTCAAAATTCAACTTCTTACTTTCAGTTTAACATGTTTGTACGCGAATCATAGTTTTCAATTTGATGAATCCAATGTGAAATACAATTCTTAGATGTATGGATTACAGATTTTCTCTCAAATATATTTATTAATTTTTGGATTATGGGGGATGTGCACAATTCAATGGCACTAGTCTCTTCATGTATGTCTTTGCTGTATTATAATTAAAAAAACAAAATTTTGTGTTTTTGACAAAGCCAGTGTTCTTCAAGGGATAATAATATTAGCACCCCGGATGAGGCCATGGAGCAACCTGCCTAACATCGAAGATAGTGAGCAACAAAAGAGGAGGTTGTTGAGTTTCATAGTTTAGTGCAAGATATCCTTCTTCTTTGTTTCATTTTACCCGCAGCCTCCAGCACTTTGTCTTCCCGGATCCATTTTCAGTTCTTTTTTTATCGTGATACAACGATGGTATCATGATCACTGTAAATGTCCGACCAATGTTCTGGCGGCGACCGTCTTCTAGCCGTCGACCACAAGAGGCTGAAGCAGTAGAGGAGGAAGAACATATATCTATGTTCAAAAGGCACTATGCAGCATGCAAATTTAACAGTTCACCCAAACTTAAATTGATGTCGTGGTTTAGGAAATGTTAGGCTTAGACAAGGTAAGAAAGTTAATCCTACTACGTTTTATTCATACCACACTGGTCAAATCAAAAAAGTATGGCATTATACCATAATGAGTGTCATATACCAAACTACTTCAGCAAAATCTCTACCTGACGAGAAAGATGGGCAATATACTTCAACACCGAAATCCTATAGTCTCAAGTCTGAACATAGGAATTGCACTTATGTACTTGTATGACACAGAGAGCAATGAATTGAAGTGCACATGGATGTCAAGATTTGAGATAATGTTGGTACTAACAGATATGGCCTTGATTCTACAAACACAAAGAAAAAGATATGACATTGAATCGAGGTTAAAGTATATAAATAATGTACCTACCAACTCTCTTATTATAAAGGTGGCATCAGTTTTAAAATTGTTTACTCTAACACCAACACAATATTCACTTGCCACATATTCTTCATCATACCACCCTCCTGCCTATCACATGCTCTCGAAAATGGCCAAATTCAGTGGAGAGTTGGTAGAAAGATAGAGCAATGAAATCAAGAAACATTCGGTACGTGCGTATGAAGTGTTGGGAATGCAAGGCATCCCGAAGCACATTCCCTAAGGCATATACGGATGGGGTTTCAAATGTCAGACGTTGAATACCAAACCATCCATTGTTGTTGTTTTGGATGCAAATGAATGAAAGACATAGATAATCGAGAGCAAAAGAAGGGAATACTGATCCGCTATCGCCGCCTCACAATTACAGAGTGGAAGCATGTAGAGGATCCTTGGAGAAATGGTTGAACAGTTGGAAAGGCAAGCTGCTCTCAGTTGAAGGACGGCTGGTTTTGATTAACTCTTTCCTTACAAATATGATTGTCTATATGCTTTCTTTCTTTCAACTCCCAAAAGGGCTCCTGCAAACACAAGACAATTTTAGATCCAGATTATTTTCGCAAGGAGCAGCCAGCTATGGAGTTTTTTTTCAACATGGGTGGTAACATAACCTCCGGATTGATCCGCTACCACTTTTTACATAGGCATATTGTCGGTCAATTGGAATTTACTGTTTCCTCTTTGTAGGTTTTGTTCCTCTTTTCCTTTGCCAGACTTCTGGTGTTTGGCTTTGTGCATCCTAATTATTCAAAGACCGGGTGTTACTCAGAATGTTTGTCATCCTCCTGATGCTACATTTTGAGATAATAAAAGACACCCTTTACTACAAAAAAATGCAGCCCAGTAGTTATTTCGTCAGTCAAGGTGAGTCGTATATTTAGTCACGTGACTGAAATTAGTTGTTGTGCTAGTCTGGCCATAATCCTACAAATCTTCCGAGCCGTAAAGCAGGTCCTCCACATAATCTAGCAAAGTGTCAATCAGGAGACTAGCCCGGTTGGTCGTTCCTTCCTTGCTGCAAAATAATGCCCCTAGGATTCTGAATAGCTTTGTGCCACATCCACATCCTTTACTGCTAGACGAACAGAGGGGCTTGACTAATGGACAGATCCTTGACCCACCATTGGTAAAAGAAGGGGAGACATGAGCTCAGCAGGATATCCTTCCCCTTGCCCATGCCTACCACCAGCGGTGTAACGCCGTTGCCAAGGGACTTCTCTGTTTGCACTGCTAGGATTATTCGACATTAGCTTCTGACCTGACACATTACGTCTGAAGTGATTGCTTGTCCTAAACACACTTCAATAGAATAACTTACACTTCTTTTGTTGATTGTGATGATGGTGGTCTGAACTTAAACTTTATTTTCTTCGACAAAAGATGTATCTTATTGACTCACAATGAAGAATCTAGAAGATACAAACACAATAAGAGCACACCCGACCTGTGCGTAATTAGAATGCACACAACCAACACCAAAATACACGCAAATAAACCCACCCGCAAATAGCAAAGTCAATTAAGACCAAAGTTATGCCTAAACGTGGAAAAGAAAACGGCCTGAAGCAACCAACAACAATCGCCATACTACAACAACGACCGTATTCACACCAACCATCTCTTGACATCACAAGGAAAATCGGGTTCTTCAAGAACAACGGTATTAAGAAGGAAACAACGCTCAAACGTTGCTGCCACAAAATCCAACCATCATACGCTAGATTCTAGGTTTCCCCCCTAAAGAATAATTCTCAGCATATCCGAGCAATGCCTTCAGCAAGGTATACAACGCCAAAATATCGCTATCGCCAAATATAACCAACTTGGGCTAGATTCTAGGTGCTTGAGAAGCACAACCAAGACGGAGTCAATCAAGTGTAGTCTTCACCACTTTTCCGCTATCCGAGCAGCTACATGTAGGGCTAGAAATTCCACTGCCCTCGCCCCAAAACCATACCTTCTGCGTCAAGCCCCATTCGTAGATTGCATCTCACCGTCAAAAGAAACCTAACTGGAGTTTCATTTGAATATGAATTAAATTTGACTCATTTTTTATTAGAATACAAAATTTGTTAAAAAAATCATAAGGTAAATTTCTAGCAATCGGTGCCCCATGAGATTATTTTCATTGGTAATTCAAAACCTTGCTCTCTCTCTCTCTCTCTCTCTTTCTCTCTCTCTCTCTCTGTACGCGCGCGCGTGCACGCAGGATGGAGACGTGCGAAGATGATCGAAGGGCATGGGTTTTGAGATTTGAAATCCACTTTTTAATACAAGATATATATAATTTTAATTTTGGGTTGTTGATAGCTCGTCCATCTACCAACAACTTTATAAACTCTTCATGAAGTCCTACGTAATTGAGGCTAGTAGCTAGGGCAGTTAATATCAACCATTATAGCGAGGGAACAGCAGAGGTGATTGCATTCTCGGTGTGTTAAAGACAGAGTGAGGATATGCATGTTGTGTGGTGACTGCCGTTCTTTACATACAGATCCCCCATAATGGGCACAAAGAGTAGATAGTGTAGTGTGAGAACAAATGCTCTTTCCTCCAGAACTCGCCAACGTACCAAGAAAGGAGTTTACTAATCAACTTGCCCGCTAGCTACAAGCTAACAAGAACGGTTCAGAGACAAAACACTCGACAGGAAGAAGGAGATGGGATAAACACAAGATGTGGATATGCATTATAGGAGTGAGACACATCTGGAAGAGAAATGTCTGCATTACCCGTATATGTCAGAGGGCTCCATATATAAGTTGAAGGTCGGCAAGTAGGCTAAGAACGGCAGCCGGCGTGAGCAGTAGACTAGGAACAGTGAGCATCTCCACCGTGATGGCATCTGGCTTGGGCACCGAGACATATAGGCGTTCCGGAGAGAGTATCTCCACGTTTAGTCATGACTGCACTAGGGTGTCTTCTATTCTCATCCTTGGGCATCCTCTCCTCCAGGTTTTGATGTAGATCGTGTCTCTCTGGCTTTTCTCATGATATGGGTCGTTGTTACTTATTTACTTACTTACTTACGAAGCCTTTTATCCCAAACAAGTTGGGGTAGGCTAGATATGAAACCCTTTCACGAGGACTTCCCAGGAGGTCACCCATCCTAGTACTACTCTCGTCCAAATGGGTTTCATACCCAAAAGACTGGCTAGTTTTTACGTTGACTCGCCAAGCCTATCACAACCCTTAGATACGAAACCCTTTCACGAGGACTTCCTAGGAGGTCACCCATCCTAGTACTATTCTCGCTCAAATGGGTTTCATACCTATGGGACTGGCTAGTTTTTACGTTGGCTCGCCAAGCCTATCACAACCCTCCTCCTTTACCCGGGCTTGGGACCGGCTATGCCTAGAAGACATAGGCGGAGTTATGATATGGATCGTTGTCAGAGCAGAAAAATACCAATTAATGAAATCTATTGGGGATTTTCTATATTATTAGGCATATATATATTTCTTCAGGATTTATCATTTCTCTATAGGACTGTGCTAACGTCCAGTCGATCGTAACCCATCTTCCTCTCGCAACCCGTACGCTTGATTCCACCGATTTTTTCTTCTTCTCTCAAAAACCGTATACATCAATAGTAAATCGCTAATGGCTTTTCTGGTATTTGGTTACACAATATGAAAAGAAAATAAAAGTTCAAGAAAGGGGACTTGAACCCAAGTCTATTCGTTAGACTCTAAGCCCTATAGCCAACTAAGCCATCTTTACTTGTTGTCTATTGTATATAAACAAGGTTATTTGAACCTTTCTTTTTTCGTCAAATCAGCGATAATAATAATTTTTTTGCTTGGTAACTTCGGCATGACCAGCGTGATTACTATGACTTGAGCAACATCATAACTATAATGTGATAAGCTTGATAACTATAATATGAGATGGTTAATGACTATACCATGTGAAGTATAATAATTTTAGCATGGGGGAGTGGTAACTTCACACTGGGGTATGTTTCGATAAAAAAAATGTTACCAAGACATGTTTCAGTAACGTTTTTCACATGGGTAAAAAGTTATCAAATGTGTTGTATGTAAATTATGGGTTGTCTGGTGGGTAAATGGGCATATTTCTAGAACTTTTCGCCCGAGGTGAAAAGTTATCAATGTGTTTATACGTAAGTTATCAGGTTAATTGTGCGTAAGTTATCATCTTACTTAAACAAAAGTTACCAGGGGTATATTTTAACAACTTTTTCACCTCGGATGGGCAAAAAAGTGGTATTTTATTTGAACTTGTGAGGAGCCAAGTAGTGGGTGAGTTGGCTAATAGTGATTTTTTCTGGTGTTTTTGCTACATAATATGAGAAGAAAATAAAAGTATACATCAATAGTAAATCGCTAATGGCTTTTCTGGTATTTGGTTACACAATATGAAAAGAAAATAAAAGTTCAAGAAAGGGGACTTGAACCCAAGTCTATTCGTTAGACTCTAAGCCCTATAGCCAACTAAGCCATCTTTACTTGTTGTCTATTGTATATAAACAAGGTTATTTGAACCTTTCTTTTTTCGTCAAATCAGCGATAATAATAATTTTTTTGCTTGGTAACTTCGGCATGACCAGCGTGATTACTATGACTTGAGCAACATCATAACTATAATGTGATAAGCTTGATAACTATAATATGAGATGGTTAATGACTATACCATGTGAAGTATAATAATTTTAGCATGGGGGAGTGGTAACTTCACACTGGGGTATGTTTCGATAAAAAAAATGTTACCAAGACATGTTTCAGTAACGTTTTTCACATGGGTAAAAAGTTATCAAATGTGTTGTATGTAAATTATGGGTTGTCTGGTGGGTAAATGGGCATATTTCTAGAACTTTTCGCCCGAGGTGAAAAGTTATCAATGTGTTTATACGTAAGTTATCAGGTTAATTGTGCGTAAGTTATCATCTTACTTAAACAAAAGTTACCAGGGGTATATTTTAACAACTTTTTCACCTCGGATGGGCAAAAAAGTGGTATTTTATTTGAACTTGTGAGGAGCCAAGTAGTGGGTGAGTTGGCTAATAGTGATTTTTTCTGGTGTTTTTGCTACATAATATGAGAAGAAAATAAAAGTGCTTGAAAGAGGATTCGAACCCAGGTCTATGCAATAACTATTGAGCCTAATAGCCAGCTAAGCCACCTTTAGTTGTTGAACCTTTCTTATTTTCGCCATATCAGAAAAATAATAAACTTTGTCTTGGTAACTTGACATGACCAGCGTGATAACTATGGTACGACCAACATGATAACTATATCATGATAGGGCTGGTAACTACAGTACGAGAAGGTTAAAGAATGATAACTTTAGCATGGGGAAGTATGATAATTTAACACAAAAGCTACCAGAGGAGTTACGTTTCAATGTTTTTTCCTCGAATTCAAAGTTAACATGGTGGTTGACCGTATGTTATGAGGTCCATGGTGCATAAAAGCTATGAAGAGGATATTTCATTAACTCCCCCTTCCCCCCACCCCGCACCCTCATTGCCAAAGTTACCAGGACAAGGTGCATAAGTTATAAGGTTTACGATGTGTGATATAAAATGCTATTCGCACAAAAGTTTGACAACTCCCCCCACCCCCTTTGATCGCGAAAGTTACCAGGACTGGGGTACAGAAATTATCAAGTCTACAATGTGTGAGTCATCATGCTATACACACACAAAAGTTATCG